>NW_027497143.1:0-77099 GCF_021521415.1 Bidens hawaiensis | reverse complement strand
TTCCGATTTGAGTGTACCTAGAAAGCATGTAAAGAAAACGGGTCAACTACGAATAGTTGGTGAGTTTCACTAATTTAAATAAGCCATGACAAATCATTATAAAAATCATAAGTAAGTGATGTAATTATACTGAGTTCACAAGTGAAAACTCTATTAACCCCAAAACATATCGATTAACATCCGGGAACTCTGTTACCCCAGAATACTTCCAATAACCCCTGGGAACTCTGTTACCCCAGAAACACATTTAATAACCTCTGGGAACTCTGTTACCCCAGAAACACATTTAATAACCTCTGGGAACTCGGTTACCCCAGAACACTGTTTCGAGCCTTACAATATTAGCAACTTAGTTAATTACCATCTTAATACATTACCGTACGATTTCCGTACAATAAACATTATATAAATACATTCGTTTCCATGCGATTAGCATGTACTTAAACACTTTGATAGAAACATGCTTTCCGCCCCGGGAAAATATTTAAAACAGTTCAGTAAAAAGGGGCTCGTGAAAACTCACCTTCTTGTGAGCAAGATGTACTACGGTGCACAGCTACTGGTACAGATCTGTAATACGATCCCCAAATCGTTACTACACAATTTCTAACAATATAACTTAAATTCGTGTTAACCGGTACGTCTGGGGACACTGCTAACCCAGTACCGTACACGATCTGGGGACAATGTTAACCCCGAAATACTTTTCAGGACTTAGATTGTGATATCACTTAGAGTTCTTTAGTCAAAACTACCGTTAGTTTGTTTTCTCGTTTTGCGTGCCTAGCACGGTTATCCGTCTTTATGTTTTCAAAAAATGAGTTTGACCACACACGACCCGAAAATAGTTGTTATTGATATTTTCATTAAAGTGGTGAAATTAGAGCTCGGTTAGACACCCCGTTTGGCCGTGGGGCCCGTTTCCGTCTTTAATACACCGGAAACGGTTAAATCGGGTAAAATTACCCAAATCATCCGAATTATTTTCGGATGATTTATTTTTACTTGATTAACTTAGTTTCATAAAAATCATCCATTTTTAAGGTTTTCAAACACCAGTCAGCTCGCTTAGGCGAACTTTGCCGGTTTTCCTCGTTTTAAGCTTTAAAAGTTTGTTTTTAAGTTCCATTTAGCACAAATAAATATCCGTTTAGTCTCGGACCTTGAAATTTTGTACAAACCATATTTTGACGGTAAGGAATTTTATAAAATTTTTCCAGAATTAATTTTTATATCTAAGATTTATTTAACTATTTTTTAAACGTCATTTAAACACCAAATATGTCGAAAATACCAAACGACCTTCGAAAAATCCCAAATTTTTCTGGGATGACCCCTGTCACCCACATAGTTCCCTGTATTTTTTCCAGAACCAAAAACTCACTTTTCATGCCATTTTTACCAAAACCGAGCTAGAAATCCCTAGAACACCGTTTTACCGAAAAGCCTACTTAGACTTCTCCAATGAACCTGAAATTTTGTGTGTAACTTTTATATATTATAAAAAGATTATCTTAAATTTTCCATTATTTTTCATGATGTTTAGCTATTTTTCACCAATTTTAGCCAAAACCGAGCATTAAATTCACCAAATATTCATCCTTTATCCAAAAATTACCAAAATTTCATAGATCTCATATTTTCATGTGTAGATCATCTCTGTGAAATTTCATGACCCAACTCTAAGCCTACCACAATCTGTCCAAATCACACAAATCACACGAAAACCGAACTACTTTGTGTTTTCTAGCGTTAGATCGCAAAGATCTTGGTTTCTAGCCTTTGCTAGCCACTAGATACAACACTTACAAGCACAACAACACCACACCAAGCAAGTTATACCCACAATCAAGCCATTTCTTTCATGGTTTCGATTAAAACATCAAAACAAAGATTTTGACCGTAAAAATTCGTTTTTGACTCTTTTAGCTACTTTCTTGGACCAAGATCCTTTGTATAACTTGTATACATCACTTGATCCTCTAAGAATAGGTTTCATCTCGGGTTTTCACCCATTTTTCATTTGAAACCTCATTTTCTCAAGATTATGGAATCAAAACTAAGAATCAACCATTAAAATCATGTTTATACCTTGAGAATCTTGATAGAAATCAAAGATTTTGGATGGATGTTCAAGAGTTTGGAGAGGATTTGGAGAGAAACCTTGGAGAAAAAAGAAAATGATGTGTGTGTGTGGAAGACTATGGACCGATCGGTCCATAGTAAGGTGGGGAGGGGGGCCCACAAGTCCAACCATGGCCACACATTTGGATTGCGTAATCCGGATAATGTTGTGGATAATCTGGTTCAGTTCGTTTCTCGGTTAAACGTTTAATTCCGCTCAAAACGAGACCAAAACGGTTTTTTTTCGGCTTAAAATTAAAATTTATATAAAACTGATTTAAAAACTTAAAAAACTTAACCCATGACGTTTATTGACTTAACACATCGTATTGTCGGTAATTGTGCATCTTTTTCGGCTTGATCGATCGTCTCTTGCTTGGTTTGATGTTAAAGGTTTCGTTTATCGTACCGACGTACTAATAAATCGAAATCCTTTTTCTGTGCTATAATTCACTTATCCCGAAGCTTTAATACTTCGTAAACATCACTAAACATTATATATTTTGTCTATAATGTAATTCCCGATTCGTTCGGGTTTCAATAACCGTTCATCGATTAATCGTAATTCCGATACGACTAGTTGTTCATTCGAGTATAATTCGTACTGTGAATCTTATATACTCGTATAAACACATTATAATTCATATATTCAGTATTGAATAACACGTAAATAGTATATTCCGGCTAGGGTATACCTGAATTTGCCGGAATCGTTACACCTAATAAAGTCTTAAAATGTATAATAATTATCATAATGATTGATTAAATCCCGGGTAACTGGCCGGATTATTATCAAATCTCATTAACGACCAATTAATCATTATACGCTCCTAATTCTAGTATAAATAGGACCCCCAACCATAGTCTAAACTTGTTCATAACATCATTTTACACAAAAAAACATTCTTAAAATTCTAGTAATATTTCGTTCAAGTTAACTCCGACCAAAATCCGTTCACACTCTTTCCGACACCATTCCAGGTAAACTTTATATGCATTTGAATCGTGTTAAGCCGCTAATCAAAACCCCTAAACTATTTTGATCAAACATGGAACAGATTAATCAAAATCTAGGGTTTTGGGGAAGAAGATGAATATGGTAATTAATATATATGTTTCTTTTTCTAATACTTTAACAAACAAATGAATTGGTCTAGTGGTTAAGGCCGTGTGTTGTGGTCATGAAGACCCGGGTTCGAACCCGGGTCACTGCATGTTTTTGTTATATTTATTTTTTAAACCGGCCATTTTTATAATTGTAATAAACTACATATATTTTTATAAATCTTTATAAATCAAATAAAAATTGTTATAAATTATTTTAAGTTTTTCATTCAAAAAACAACCTTCCGAAACTCGACAACGCTCGTTAAAACCTGTAAATTAAATATCTAAATTTATATATGTATTCTCGTCATAAACTTTATATTTCGCTAACATATTTGTTTCTTCCAAATATAAAATATACCGTTAACACCGAAATTCCGTAAACATTATAATATTCAAACTTAGTATTAATCTCGCAATTAAAATAATATGTAATAATAAACCGTTGAATTTTCGTTAAAGTTAAGTACTAAAATAACCGAAAATATAAAACTAAATCAATCTAATTTCTTTAATCCCGCTAGTTAGCGTTTACATTTGTACTTTCTTTCTTTTATATATAGTTTGTGAGTTTCGATCACTTCGGTTCCTTTAACGCATCTTCATATATTATTCCAAGTTACCTCTCAATTTCAATGGTGAGTTTCTCACACTCTTTTTTTTTACTCTTTTATTACTTTGGGGGTAGCATATGTATCTTATAAACTCAAGTATTTACTATTTCATTTACAAACTACAATTCATTACATGAACTTGTGTGTTTACTTGATTACTTGCTCGAACTTACTTGCACATGGTAGCCTCAATAAGTATGATCATACGTCCCCCTTTGAACTCAAGACCATGTGGTTATGACTGGAAAAGGGCCTCATTATCCGAGTACGTTGGTGCACAATCCCAATCGGAAAGGAATTTACTTGGCGCGATTATTACACTTGTCTCATGGAATTGTATGGTTTTTATGTACTTATATCAATCTATGTGAACTCACCAACTATTAAGTTAGTTGACATTATTTTATACATATGCTACATGTACCATTATTAGAGGATGACACGGATGAAGACACTAGAATTTAGGTTACTTAAATAATAAACAAAGTTGATGTTCGCTTTATTTCTTTCCTTTGTAATTGCTTATTTGAACAACTTGTGTACTTGAGATTTGAATGAATTAATGATAATATTGTCACTTAATAGTGTCACATGTCTTTTGAGCAATCTGTACGTCACACTCGGGCGTTTCCGCTTACGCTGAGGTGTTACATTGAATATACTTGAGAATTAGAATCCGAAATGAACAAAAAGTATCCCCACTTGTTCTAAGAAGCGAATCTCGCGGAAGAGATTCATTCCAAGGTGGGAGGATGTAACATCAAGAAATTATCGGATCTAAATACCAAGTTTCCAAAATACAAGGACCATTATTGAAAAATCTGTGTTTTTAACCTATCGCGATATGCGATAGCCAAAGACTCAACGTCATCGCGTATCGCGATGACGTGGTCTGACAGCAGACACGTGCCCCGCCAAGTGGCGCTACGTCAGCCATGTGGCACACGTGGAAAAGCTACAGGGTGATTCATCAAGCCTAGTCACTATACGCGGCGGCCTTCATTTGGCCCATCGCGTATCATTATCAGATTAAAATAATATATAAGGATCTGTTAACCCATTGCGATACGCGACGGGTCGGCTGATTAGCACCTATAAATAGGGCCTCTGTAACATCCCAAAATTTCAAATAACAATATTTTATATATTATTTCTTATGATGGACAAGTTTACTTTGGTTGATAAATAATAAAATAAAAAAGATGGAAAGATAAGTAGGTTAATTAGATGGAATTAACTATGGACCAAAAAAGGAAAGATGGGCCTTAGGTCTATGGGCTTAAGGGAGTATAAATACCCCTTAAACCCTAAATCTTTCCATTTCCATCCATCTTATCCATCTTATTCTCTACACACAATAAAACTCACACATACACTCCTTAATTATGGCCGCAAGTAGAAGAAGAAATCCAAGACCAAAACCAAGCTGAAAACCGAGAGATATTGGATACACAAGCTCGATACAAGATAAAAGTTGATAAATAAGTTAAACCGTAACCTAAGAACGTTTAAAGGTATGTCTTGATCTTCAAAGCTTATGTTTTTATGAATGGTTAGCCATGTAATTAAGCCCAAGAGTAGATCGGGTATAAACGAACCATAAGTAGCAAACTTGATGTTAAAATGGACTTAACGAACTTATGGTTATGAACGGCTCGTTTAAAGAAACCCTAGATCTGGTTTTAAACATATTTAGCCCTAAAGGTTTAAGCTTTATACCTTGAATGGGTTAGATCCTGATGATGGAATGATTGGGGGCGTAAAACGGTTAGTAGAATGGTAAGAAAGGTGGTTAAATCCAAGGGTATGGACCGTTAACCAGTTACCTGGGCTAAGAAATGAATAAAATAAAAGAATAATATGAACTGGAAGCATCAGACCTAAGATCTCGGTCTCCTTGAGTTCTGGGTAACTAAGGATCTCGGTCAAACATGAGATCTTAGTCAGACCATAATTCTCGGCTAGAATGAGATCTCGGTCAGACCAGAGTTCTCGGCCAGAACAGGTTCTCGGTCAGACCAGAGTTCTAGGCCAGAACAGGTTCTCGGTCATCATGGTTCTCTGTTGACCTTGGGCCTGGTTAGTTGGGTCCAGGTGCTGTGATGGAAAATGGGCTTGAATTAACTAATTTGACCCATCTGTAACCACCAAACAAAAAATCCCAAGTTAGAAAATACGTTGGTTGATTAAAATACCAACTTAATAAATTATAAGGTTAGTTAACGAAAATATATATAAATAACAGTTAGCCGTGCACAATTAAAGAAGGGATATCGATTAACGGCGAACGCAACAGGATGCATGTGAGTTTCTAGCCCCACTTCCTTGTTATGTTTTCGTGGTTGTGTGCATACTCGATGTGAACTGTTAATTCACTTACCTTAAGTGGTAAGTGCATGTCTTATATGATTGTGTATGAATGAATGCTTGACGATGCATGAACGAACTTCGGATATTGCATGTACCGTCAAGGGATAGTTTAAAGATACGATTGATATATATATATATATATGAAGTATAAATTATGTATGTACGTATGGAAGTTATGATTAAGAATGTATAGAAAGGTATGGAAGGTATGGTTAGAAAGGGAACGAACCCTAATAATATCCGCGAATGTAGGGAACAGACCCTAATAATATCCGCGAATGTAGGGAACGAACCCTAATAATATCCGCGAATGTAGGAACAGATCCCAACAATATTTGCGAATGTATTATGAAGAGGTATATGTATATGTGTATGTATGAAAGGTATGAAGGAAGGTATGATAGTATGAATGTACGAAGGAAGGTAAAGAACTGTGTATGTATATGTACCTTCGGGTGTGTATATATGAATGTTTACGAACGAATTGTATGTTACTTGATTAACTAGAACTCACTCAGCGTAGATGACATTTAGTATGCACGCAAGTGAGTAGGATGAAGTAGCTCACTTGAGGGAAACACGTGACATTGAATAAGTGGCTAGCATCGGAAGGCTTAAGACGTTTATGTTTAAATGTTTGCTTATTTTGAAAGACCAGATATTGTTTTAGACAAGTTATGAATTGATATGTAATGTTTTATGAATGTTTTATACTCTGCGAAATTTTTATTAACTCTGATATAAAGAACAGCGTTTATGAGTAAATCCAACGTCCAAATGTGAGGCACCGGTAACGGGGTCTTAACAATATCCGCGAATGCAGGGAACAGACCCTAATAATATCCGCGAATTTAGGGAACGGACCCTAATAATATCCGCAAATATAGGGAACATACCCTAATAATATCCGCGAATGTAGGGAACAGACCCTAACAATATCTGCGAATGTAGGGAACAGACCCTAACAATATCTGCGAATGTATTAGGACGAGGTATATGTATATGTGTATGTATGAAAGGTACGAAGGAAGGTATATGTATATGTGCGTATATGTACCTTCGGGTGTGTATATATGAATATGTATGAATGAATTGTATGTTACCTGATTAACTAGAACTCACTCAGCGTAGCTGACTTTTAGTATGCACGCAGGTGAGTAGGATGAAGCAGCTCGCTTTAGGGAAACACGTGGTATTGAATAAGTGGCTGGCATCGGGAGGCTTAAGATGTTTATGTTTAAATGTTTGCTTATTTTGAAAGACCAGAGTTGTTTTAGACAAGTTATGAAATAATATGTAATGTTTTATGAATGTTTTATATTTCGCGAAAGTTTTATTAACTTTGATATAAGGAACGACGTTTATGAGTAAATCCAACGTCCAAATGTGAGGCACCGGTAACGGGGTCTTTCAAGTTGGTATCAGAGCAAAGTTCGAGAGGTTTAAGCATCCTACATGCTTAGACTCAAACAGAGAATGGGATTTAAATAAGAAAAGGAATGAAGATACCAGTTCAAGAATGCAATGTGTCGCTCAAGGAAGCTCAGTAAAGGTAAAGTGTATGGTTAAATGACGTTTGTAAAAATTCTAAGGAAGGATATGTGAATGTTAGGGATAGGATCAATTGATTGTTTTGGTTGACTAACTGTTTAAAGTAGAACCAGCACAAATAGACTCATAAAGAGACGTGTGTAGGACACGGAAAGTAACGTGATAAGCTAATCACAGCTGGCCACTGTTATTACCTGTTAGCCTTACTATCCTTATACTAAACAGTTCCTTGAGTGATTTCGTTTGTGTTTTCCTTTTTTAGAATACGATGGCTGGATCTAGAGCACTTGCTGGGGTAGGAGGCCGCACTAGATGTCGTGGCAGGCCTCGTCGTGTCCGACAACCTTCAGTTGAAACAGCTTCCAACACCGGAGGTGAAGGAAGCGCAGCTGAGAGAAATCCGAACAACAACGAAGGGGTTCAACTAGATCCTGCAATTCAAGCAGATATTGTTCAAGCTGTAGCCACTGCTGTGAAGAACTTGAATCCAGAAGGGTCTACTGGAGGCGGGGCCGAGGTGGGTGCAAATATAAGTCCTTCAAGGGATGTGACCCGCCGAAGCTGACAGGTTTGGAAGACGCAATCGCTACTCTCCAATGGATAACCACTATGGATAAGATTATCCGCATTAGCGAGTGCCGTCCCGACCAAGCTGTCGGTTATGCCACTCAATCGTTTGGTGAGGAGGCAATATAAGGTGTGAGTCGGTTGAGCAGAGGAAGAGTCGGGAAGTGATAAAGGCAATGAAGTGGGATGATCTGAAGGGGTTGGTAATAAAGAGGTTCTGTGCTGATGCAGAAGTTGAAAGGGTTGAGATGAAGTTTCTGAATTTGAAAGCGGGTAAGATGACACACCGCTAGTACACTACTGAATTCAACCGCCTTTCTAGGCTCGTGCCATGCTTTGTTAACACTGAGGCCAAATGAATCAAGTGTTATGTGAGAGGGCTACCGCCGAACGTCCGCACATTGGTCAAGACTAGTAAACTTGCTACCTTTGACTCTGATGTCGAACTCGCAGAGATGGTTTACGATGACTTGTCCATGGACGATGTGGTGGTAGAAGAGAAGAAAGAGAAGAATTGGGTTGTTCCTGCTAAACGACCTGGTACTCAGTTGTGGAACCCCAAGGATAAGAAATAGAAGGTGTGGGAAAAGAAGTCGTGTAAGACTTGTGGGAAGATGCTCGGTGGTGAGTGCAAGTGGGGTATGGGTTCTGATGTGTGCCATAAATGTGGAAAATCTCATGGTGGAGAGTGCAGGCTAGGGTCAAATGCTTGTTACAAGTGTGGGAAGGTGGGGCATTTTGCTCAAGATTGCCATGCGAAGCCCGCATACTATAGGTGCGGTCAGATTGGCCACCTAGCGAAGGCTTGCACGAGCAGTGAAACTAGAGGAGGTGAAAAGAAGGATGCTGATCAGGCTAGACCAAGAACTAGAGCCTACATTCTGACTCAAGAGCAAGCCAAGCAGATCTCGGATGTCGTGATAGGTACGTTTCTAGTAAACGGTACTTCCGCTTCAGTATTATTTGATTCAGGTGCGAACAAAAGTTTCGTAGCTACACCCTTTAGTAATTTATCTAAAATGAAATGTTTTCGAGCGTCTGAAACCTTTATAGTAGAGACCGCTAGTGATACCTCGGTTAAAATAATGAGGATGGTTAAGGATTATAAGATAGAGTTAGAGGGACATGAGTTCCCTATTACCTTGTATGTTATGACCTTAGGAGGGTTCGATGTGGTTTTGGGAATTCCTTGGTTGTCTGAGTATGAGGCTCCAATAGTATGTAAGAGTAGGATGATAAGGTTAAAGTCCTTGGATGGTAGTACAGTGACAGTTTATGGGGATAAGGAAAATTCAGGGCTTAATGTCATTTCGATGATAAAAGTCGAGGGATTGTTAAGGTGAGGGTGCGGTGCCTACCTGGCGTATGTTGTCAACGCTACAGCCGAGACAAAAGAAATGAAAGATGTTTCTATCGTGCGCGACTACCCAGAAGTATTCCCTGAGGATCTTCCGGGGTTGCCACCGGAGCGAGAGATAGAATTCCGGATAGATTTAGTACCAGGATCCCAGCCCGTCGCGAAAGCACCTTACCGTCTAGCGCCGTCCGAGATGAAAGAATTGATGTCCCAACTACAAGAACTCCTTGACAAGGGTTTTATGAGTGACGTGAGGTCGAAGACTCACTCAAAAATAAACCGATTACAACTATTAGCTAGCGGTAAGCGGGTATCGAACACAGGGAGTTTGTGGCAAATATGTTACTAAGTAGCTTTATAATTAATCTATATTAAACTAAATGCAGAAAATAAACTCAAGTATTTTGGTTGTTTGGTTTTGATTAACAAAAAGAACTAAAGCAATAAACGAGTTTTAAACAATATAAGAAACGATGCTCTCTCCCGATTTCAGGTTTCCAATGTTGATAAAGTTAACATTTACTTGTGAGATGAACTACACAAATACAGTTCGTGAAAATGCGTTTGGATGTGATAAAAGAGTACTAAGTACTTGGATTATAAAAACGCAAGGTTGTCACTCAATAATTAGTTTAGTATTGATAACCCTAATTCTCTTATACTAAATCTCGATTTCCTATGGCACCAAGAACAGATAGTCAAGAACACGAATTTATACCATACTAACAATTACAAAACAAACACACAATCACCAGATCAAAATAATCATAAGATCAAAATACTATCCCACAAATAACATAAACGATTAACAAATATCCAATTGAAAACCTTACATTCGGGAGAGAACATAAAAGAAATTAGCCGAGCATGATCCGGTTCATCATCCCTTCGATTATAGTAATCATAAGAATTAAAAACACTAAATCAACAATTGGAATCACCAAACTGTTGTTCTTGGACCCAAAAATCGCCCCTAGGTCGATCCAAAGTGTTAGATAGATGAAAAGACACCCAAAAACGGAATAAAAACAAGTATTTTCGGCATTTACAGCTCCGCACCGTGGCCCACGGTTCCCACCGTGGCCCATGGTGGTCTCCACGGTCCCTAGAACGCCACGGTACGGTGTAAACTGTCACTTTTGATCAGTTGGACCGTGGCCCACGGTGGAGCTCTTTCTCATTTTCTTGTTTTCTTCATATCTTTCTAGTTTCAACTCCGTTTTCTTCACCGTTTTCGCCCACGTTCTCGTAATTACATCCTCTACTTCTCTTACCTGCAATTATATGAGTAACCATAGTCAAATAATTCCACAAAATAAACCTATTGTATGCATGGTTATTAACGGTCTTATATCACTTAAGGGTTGTCCAATGGACCACCCGTCACATTCCCACACTTACCCGTTGCTTGCCCTCAAGCAACATCTCAACCCAAACTATTTATTATTTTCAACTTGTAGCCACCAATCTTACCACACTTCCGGTTCAGTTATGGTCCCAAGTCATACCCTATTCCCTTATTTTTATCGGTTGCACTAGTTCACTTGATGTTCCATTTAAACCGAAGATTTCTAACCAAACCTAACATGCTTTCGGTTTTTACCTATACATAACACACATTTACACATTAACTTTTCCTTGGTGATCATCCATACATTTCATATTTAATCAATTCTCCTCGTATACGCTTGTACTATCATCAAATCTCCACCTATGTAAATGCATTTGACATGAATACAAATCAAGATGGTCTTAAAACGGGTTGTAATGGGGCCAAGTGTAAGGGTATGGAAGGGAATATTGAAAGTAGCTCAAGCGATCCGATCCGACTTATTACAAACAAACTAAGTAAACAATAAAAAAAACAACTATAAACATCACTAACTTCTCTTTTTTTTTTATTTATTTATCTTTTTTTTTCACTCAATAAATAATACTTTGAACTATGCATACATAAACATTGCAACTCTAATACAAACTTCTTTTTTTTCAATGAACTAATATAATACTTGAACATTACACACTAACATGATAAACATAATACTTCACATATCTAACTGATAAATACTAAAACAATTACATAGAAACCTATTAAGTTGGATCGTTTCGCAATATAACATCGGGGTTGATCAAATAAAAGAATAGGCCCAATAAGGTTTTCTAAAGGAACCCAACCCCCCGCCCCTCACATAACCATCCTCATATGTATAATGTATAAGGCCCCAACCCCTCAAAATCCACACTCTCGCTCATCTAGACGAGGCTTAACCTAAGTGTCTCTATCACTTTTGCACTCATGCCAAGCTAAGATCTCGAAATGCACTAATTGTACAAGTTCTATCGGAGAATATCAACCGTCTCACCAAACAATACTTTCTCAGTTCTCAAGTGTAAATGAACGTGTTATGCAAGTTATTACACCGAAAGCATGCTAACCTTGGTTAGAAAACTACATAATCTCCTTTTTAAAAACAACTAGGCACATGTTATTTAGGGAATTGTGACCATGAAAAGGGACCAAAACTTTACCCCGCCATCTTACCACTATCCGATTCTTTTAAACACATTTTTTTAATTTTTTTCTTTAATTTATTTTTTAAACGAAGTTTTTCAAAACAAACAGAATTTTGCAATTTATAATCTAAACTCGAGAAATACCACCCGCAAACCATGAACGGCTAACAACCTAATTGACTCGACAAATAACACCATTTCCAACACAAAAATTTCACACCACCAAGTACACGAAAACAAATAAGACACAGGATAGATAAACACATGCACCTGATCATGTGTTTATAATGATGTGGTTTAACCGGAATAAACGCATTTCATAGACTCTTTGATATCTCACAGGGAATATTGCAAACATCCCCACACTTGAATTATTGCATCCATGATGATTGAATTGCACCTGTCAAAACACAAACACATCCAAAACAAAAACCAAACAAAATACACTACTCTACATCCTCATGCTGCCTCCCGAGAGCGCTAAGTTTAAAGGTCTTCAGCCAGACCGTACCTGATATACGCTATGGTGGTCTCAATGCACACTTACCCAATGTATTTCCAATGAATGCCCGGAAATTTACATGCCATCTCCATAATTTTGTCGGTATAACTGGCATGTTTAGAAAGCACCTGCGGTTTTCGCTGATCCACTTCACGAGATATACACCAATGTCTTGTAGCTTCGCCCTTTTCATCTTCTTCCCCAAACCTTCTTCCCCACACTTGTTAATTGGAATGATGGATATGGGAAGAGGTTCGGTATACACATTCATCTCATCAGACTGCTCTGCCTCATCATCTTCACACACCATCTGATCCACCCGTGACTCTTCATCAGATAAAGGATTTGTTGGTGTGGTATTATCCTCCACAACCTTCTCCTCCATGTGAGAATAATCTCTAATATCATCAGGTAATGGTGAAAGAAGCTCTTATATTTCTATCTTCATTTTTAACTTCTGACACTTGGAAACTAGACAGCTGATTTGATCTTCATCGAAAAGGTTGGGTGCTGATAAATACTGTTCGAGTTTGGACAAAATCACTTCCAACATAGCAAGCCTTTTATCCTCCTAGTTCTGATAAGTATAGACACCTTCGGGCACAGAATATTCCTCGGGATGATACTGTTGGTATCCCCGATACGGTCTTGAGATGTACGCATCCATCATTTTTTTATTCCAGTACTTTGAATTTTCCAAATACACCGAGCACACATCATAATCAAAAGTATGATCACGACCGCAACAGAAACATCGTCCATCCATTCTTGGCTTATAATAAGCATCCTCGTCCCGATTCCATATGTTAGAGTAATAACCATCCTCCACCGTTGTATCAGAATCATAGAAATATGGATGAGGGGAAGGATTCTCATAGCAAGACATTAGTGGATCTTCAAATTTTGCCTTTTCCTGTCTAAATCGGGCCTCGTTGCAACCAATACAAGGGTGAAGTGGCTCCATGCACAAGATGCATGGAATAGAGCCGCAAAATATAGTAAGATCTATCATCTAAGCGGTTGTGGGAGCTGGTGAATCCATGTTTTTGTTTGATGCAGTTGAAGAACCAAGAAGCCTGTTAGAGCCTCTAGTATGCATACACCTGTAGGTACCTGCACACTAACACAACCAGCGTAAACTCGAAAATAACAAACAAAAACTACTAAAGCTAACACACATTGCGCACTACTCCCCGGCAGCGGCGCCAAAATTTGACGTGAGGTCGAAGACTCACTAAAAAATAAACCGATTACAACTATTAGCTAGCGGTAAGCGGGTATCGAACACAGGGAGTTTGTGGAAAATATGTTACTAAGTAGCTTTGTAATTAATCTATATTAAACTAAATGCATAAAATAAACTCAAGTATTTTGGTTGTTTGGTTTTGATTAACAAAAAGAGCTAAAGCAATAAACGAGTTTTAAACAATATAAGAAACGATGCTCTCTCCCGATTTCAGGTTTCCAATGTTGATAAAGTTAACATTTACTTGTGAGATGAACTACACATATACAGTTCGTGAAAATGCGTTTGGATGTGATAAAAAAGGACTAAGTACTTGGATTATAAAAACGCAAGGTTGTCACTCAATAATTAGTTTAGTATTGATAACCCTAATTCTCTTATACTAAATCTCGATTTCCTATGGCACCAAGAACGGATAGTCAAGAACACGAATTTATACCATACTAACAATTACAAAACAAACACACAATCACCATAGCAAAATAATCATAAGATCAAAATACTATCCCACAAATAACATAAACAATTAACAAATATCCAATTGAAAACCTTACAATTCGGGAGAGAACATAAAAGAAATTAGCCGAGCATGATCCGGTTCATCATCCCTTCGATTATAGAAATCATACGAATTTAAAACACTAAATCAACAATTGGAATCACCAAACTGTTGTTCTTGGACCCAAAAATCACCCCTAGGTCGTTCCAAAGTGTTAGATAGATGAAAGACACCCAAAAACGGAATAAAAACAAGTATTTTCGGCATTTACAGCTCCGCATCGTGGCCCACGGTTCCCATCGTGGCCCATGGTGGTCTCCACGGTCCCCAGAACGCCACGGTATGGTGTAAACTGTCACTTTTGATCAGTTGGATCATTTTCTTGTTTTCTTCATATCTTTCTCGTTTCAACTTCGTTTTCTTCATCGTTTTCGCCCACGTTCTCGTAATTACATCCTATATCTTCTCTTACCTGCAATTATATGAGTAACCATAGTCATCTAATTCCACAAAATAAACCGATTGTTTGCGTGGTTATTAACGGTCTTATATCACTTAAGGGTTGTCCAATGGACCACTCGTCAATGAGACCAAGTTTTTTCCCGTGGGGCGCACCCGTGTTGTTTGTGAAGAAGAAGGATGGAAGCATGAGAATGTGCATTGATTATCGTGAGTTGAATAAGCTTACAGTAAAGAATAGATATCCTTTGCCGAGGATTGATGATCTGTTTGACCAACTGCAAGGTTCAAGTTGGTTCTCACGAATAGATATCCGATCTGGCTATCATCAGCTAAAAGTGAAAGAGGCAGACATCCCTAAGACAGCGTTTCGTACGCGATATGGAGACTACCAGTTTCTCGTAATGTCATTCGGTCTAACGAATGCTCCCGCATCATTTGTGGACATGATGAATAGGGTGTGTCGGCCAATGTTGGATTAGTCAGTTATCGTTTTCATCGACGACATATTGATTTATTCAAAGAGTGAGTCTGATCATGCTGAGCATTTGAGAGAGGTATTGGAGATTCTGAAAGAAGAAAAATTGTATGCTAAGTTTTCGAAATGCGCGTTATGGTTAAGAGAAGTGCAACTTCTAGGTAACGTGATAAATCCTGAAGGGATTACGGTGGACCCAACTAAAATTGAAGCGATAACGAATTGGAAGACTCCACAGAATCCGACTAATATACGAAGCTTCTTAGGGTTAACTGGCTACTATAAGAGATTCATCGAAGGTTTCTCCAAGATAGCCGCACCGTTGACCGGTATGACCCGAAAGTCGGTAGTATTCAGTTGGGGAAAGTTCCAAGAAGAAGCTTTTGAAGAATTAAAGAAAAGACTCACGCAAGCTCCAATCCTTGCTTTACCCAATGGTGACGAGGATCTTGTTGTTTGTACTGATGCTTCGCATCGTGGGTTAGGTTGCGTGTTGATGCAACGAGGAAGAGTGATAGCTTATGCGTCTAGGCAGCTGAAAGTCCATGAGAGTACTTATCCGACGCATGATTTAGAGCTAGAAGAAGTGGTGCATGCCGTAAAGATTTGGAGACACTACTTATACTGTACTAAGTGTACCATTTACACAGATCATAAGAGTTTAAAGTACTTCTTCGAGCAGAAGGAGTTGAACATGAGACAGAGAAGGTGGTTGGAGTTGATTAAGGACTATGACTGCGACATTAAATACTATCCGGGTAAAGCTAATATGGTCGCCGACGCGCTAAGTCGTAAGAATGAGGAAGTCATAGCAACAGTGAAGTCTTACTAGTTGATCATGAATTCAAGTCTATTTGAAGAAATTATCAAAGTGCAATCAGAAGTGTTGGTAGATGAAGGACTAGCGAAGAAAGAAAGGATTTTCGGTCAGCAGGACGAGCTGATGGAAAACACTCATGGTGTTAAGACTAGGTTTGACCGTATGTGGATCCCACGTCATGGAGATCTTAGAGGTCAAATCTTAGATGAAACTCATAAGTCAAGATACTCAATTCACCCTGGATCTAGGAAGATTTACCAAGATTTGAGAAGAGATTATTGGTTTCCAGGAATGAAAAACGATGTAGTGGATTATGTTAGTAAGTGCCTAACTTGTTTACAAGTCAAGGCCGAACATTAGAAGCCTTATGGGAAATGCAACTGCTTGAGATACCTGAATGGAAATGGGAACACATCACCATGTATTTCATAACTAAGCTACCTCGTATAGCTTAGCATCATGATATCATCTGGGTGATTGTAGACCATTTAACCAAGATTTCTCACTTTCTGCCTATACGAGAGGCTATCTCGTCAGAAACGTTAGCAAACCTGTTCATTAAAGAGGTTGTGACTAAGCACGGAGTACTGTTATCGATTGTATCTGATAGAGATACTCGGTTTACTTCAAGGTTTTGGAAAAGGTTCCATGAAGCTATGGGAACGAGATTAAACATCAGTACGACGTATCATCCTCAAACCGATGGACAATCCTAAAGAACGATCTAAACCCTTGAGGATATGCTACGTGCTTGTGTTTTAGACTTTGGTGGTAGTTGGGATGATCATCTGCATCTAGCAGAGTTCTCCTATAACAACAGTTACCATTCAAGTATTGGTATGCCACTATTCGAGATGCTTTACGGCAGGCGATGTAGAACCCCGGTATGTTGGGGAGAGATTGGTCAGAAAGTGATGGGAAGTTTAGAAGTTGTGTAAGAAACTTCTTCAAAGTTCGATCAGATGAAGGCAAGAATGAAAGCTGCTCAAGACAGACAGAAGTCGTATGCTGATAAGCGGTGACGACCAATCGAGTTTAACGTTGGTGACAATGTGATGCTCAAGGTCTCGCCTTGGAAAGGAATTATCCGTTTCAGAAAGAGAGGAAACTTGAGTCAAAGGTACATTCGACCGTTTAAGATCTTAGATCATGTGGGTGAAGTAGCTTATAAGCTGGATTTACCCGATGAGTTAGAAGGAATTCATTCAACTTTTCATGTTTTCCATCTGAGAAAATGTCTTGCTGATAACACGTCGCACGTGCCATTGATGGACATTGAGATTGACGAACAGTTAAACTATATTGAACAACCAATCGAGATAGTTGACCGCAAGGAGAAGCAACTTCGTCATAAAGTTATACCCTTAGTAAAGGTGATATGGAAGCACCGCAAGGGATCGGATGCTACTTAGGAAGTCGAGGAAGAGATTAGCAAGTTTTACCCTGCTTTACTTAGATGATAGTTAGGTTTCGGGGACGAAACCCCTTGAAGGATGGAAGACTTGTGACATCCCAAAATTTCATATAACAATATTTTATATATTATTTTTTATGATGGACAAGTTTACTTGGGTCGATAAATAATAAAATAGCAAAGATGGAAAGATAAGTAGGCTAATTAGATGAACTTAACTATGGACCATAAAAGGAAAGATGGGCCTTAGGTCCATGGGCTTAAGGGAGCATAAATACCCCTTAAACCCTAAATCTTTCCATTTCCATTCATCTTATCCATATTATTCTCTACACATCATAAAACACACACATACACTCCTTAATTACGGCCGCAAGTAGAAGAAGAAATCCAAGACCAAAACCAAGCCGAAAACCTATAGATATTGGATACACAAGCTCGATACAAGATAAAAGTTGATAAACAAGTTAAACCGTAACCTAAGAACGTTTAAAGGTATGTCTTGATCTTCAAAGCTTATGTTTTTATGAACGTTTAGCCATGGAATTAAGCTCTAGAGTAGATCGGGTATAAACAAACCATAAAGTAGCAAACTTGATGTTAAAATGGACTTAATGAACTTATGGTTATGAACTGCTCGTTTAAAGAAACCCTAGATCTAGTTTTAAACATATTTAGCCCTAAAGGTTTAAGCTTTATACCTTGAATGGGTTAGATCTTGATGATGGAATGATAGGGGGCGTAAAACGGTTAGGAGAATGGTAAGAAAGGTGGTTAAATCCAAGGGTATGGACTGTTAAACAGTTACCTAGGCTAAGAAATTAATTAAAGATAAGAAAAATATGAACTGGAAGCATTAGACCTGAGATCTCGGTCTCCTTGAGTTCTCGGTAACTTGGGATCTCGGTCAGACTAGAGTTCTCAGCCAGAATGAGATCTCGGTCAGACCAGAGTTCTCGGCCAGAACAGGTTCTCGGTCATCATGATTCTCTGTTGACCTTGGGCCTGGTTAGTTGGGCCTAGGAGCTGTGATGGACAATGGGCTTGAATTAACTAATTTGACCCATCTGTAACCACCAAACAAACAAGCCCAACTTAGAAAATACGTTGGTTGATTAAAATACCAACTTAATTAATTATAAGGTTAATTAACGAAAATATATATAAATAACAGTTAGCCGTGCACAATTAAAGAAGGGGATACCGATGAACGGCGAACGCAACATGATGCAGGTTAGTTTCTAGCCCCACTTCCTTGTTATGTTTTCGGGGCTGTGTGCATACTCGATGTGAATTGTTAATACACTTACATTAAGTGGTAAGTGTATGTCTTATATGATTATGTATGAAGCTTGACGATGCATGAACGATCTTCGGATATTGCATGTACCGTCAAGGGATAGTATAAAGATACAATTGATATATATATATATATATATATATGAAGTATAAATGATGTATGTACGTATGGAAGTTATGATTACGAATGTATAGAAAGGTATGGAAAGTATGGTTAGAAAGGAAACGGACCCTAATAATATCCGCGAATGTAGGGAACAGACCCTAATAATATCCGCAAATGTAGGGAACAGACCCTAATAATATCTGCGAATGTATTAGGACGAGGTATATGTATATGTGTATGTATGATAGTATGAATGTACGAAGGAAGGTAAAGAATTGTGTATGTATATGTACCTTCGGGTGTGTATATATGAATGTGTATGAACGAATTGTATGTTACCTGATTAACTAGAACTCACTCAGCGTAGCTGACTTTTAGTATGCACACAAGTGAGTAGGATGAAGCAGCTCGCTTGAGGGAAACACGTGACATTGAATAAGTGGCTGGCATCTGGAGGCTTAAGACGTTTATGTTTAAATGATTTGCTTATTTTTAAAGACCAGATATTTTTTTAGACAAGTTATGAATTGATATGTAATGTTTAATGAATGTTTTATATTCCGCGAAAGTTTTATTAACTCTGATATAAAGAACGGTGTTTATGAGGAAATCCAACGTCCAAATGTGAGGCACCGGTAATGGGGTCTTACACCTTTAGCCCTCATTCTCACTTCACAACTCAATTTATTCACTCTCTCAATAGAAATCATTCCCTCTCACTACCTCGTGAAACGTGCCACCGACCTTCTTCGTAATCCGTGCTCAAAACCAACGTTGCCACGAATATCGTGCCACATATCAACCATGTTATATTGAAGTACGTGCCACCTGAGATGACTTGACGTTCCACCTCAAAGTGCGTGCCAACGATTTTTGAAGACCAACGTGTCTCGATTTACGTGCCAAGGAAGAGTTGATCAAGATTCTCGATAAACGTGCAAGCATCGAAGTGCTTCCCGAGAGTCTAAGAAATTATAAGCCAACCATGGTGGGGATAATTATCGAATAAAATATTAATATAATAATAAAGGCTTAAACTGTAGTCGAGGTTATACTCGATACCTCGGGAATAAACAAAAGAAAATAAAACAAAGAAAAATATAAATAAGAAATATGTGAAGTAAAGTATATATTTGTTAATTAATATTATTATTATTTGAGTTACTTAAATAATAAGTAAACAATTAAAGTATACATTTCTTCAAGAAGAAGAAACGTAGTGTTAGAAAAGTAAACAAGTAAAAACTAAAGGTTAAACTTGTAAAACAAAGAAAGTATATTTTGAACTAAAGGTTTAAAAAAAAATATAATCGAGGTAAAGATTATACAAAAAGAGACTAAAGGTCTTAAGCCATATTAAAGATCTGGTAATAACAAAAGGTTATACTCGTACTATAGGTCTGAGATAGCTAAAGAAAGACGAACCGATCAGCGAAGAGAAGCTGATCCTTTTTAAAGGTGAATACGCCCAACTTTTATAACTTGTTTAATCGAGTCAAAAGAAATTAATTACATGAGATTACTTATCTCTATAACATTATGAACAAAAGTAATCGTTGGCCCTCAGGCTGCCGTGTACGTTTGTTTGGATTCTTACATATGTTGTTAGACGGTGGGCACACCGTGCCACACCTGGTTATATGCCTCGGCCACGATGGGCCGGACCTACGTTACGTTAGAGAGAGGGTAATCATGTGTATACTGATGGTAGCTATGTAATCTCGAACACTGCAGTGTTTGTTGAGCGGTTTCGAGTAGAGCTTAAGTTTATAATTGTGTTTTATGTTTTTAACTTGATCATTCCTAAGCCATGATGGGCCGAGACCTAAGTTATGTCTCAAGGGGTAATTAAGTAAAAAAAATAATTTTATTCGTCAGCTTATTCACCAGCATATGTTGCTGACGTATTTTCAGATTGTTTTACAAGTAACGAAGAATAACCATGCTTGAAGAATTGAGGTGACATCTAAGCGATCTGATGGCTCAGATCATTTTTGTTAAATGTTAAACTTAAATGGTGGTGTTTATAATACAAGTAATCTTTTGTAAACATTAACGGGTATTTTATAATCTCGTCTTTTAATATGTAAATACTAATATTTTAATCCACGCTAATATTTCCGCAATTATTCGCAACTCTGGTTTAATTACAAAAACGGTACCAACTATTGGTCACACTCCCAGGCCGTAGATGGGGGTGTGACAGGTTAAACATGCCGATTTGACCAATGTTACTAAGTTTTATTTTGTTTGAACAAAAGGTTTCAATTCATAGTCTATTTTTATGCGGGGTTGAACAAGTTATGTTATCATCAAGGTTTTCATTAGAACGACGTTCTCTTGTTTTGATTCAAGAACAAAATAATATCAAGGAATATTGATGTTCGCTCGATTAGATGACAAGAATCGCAAGAAAAGGAGCGGTGATGCGAGTTCATGCAGCTGAGGGAATGGGGGGGACAAGGTCATAAAGGAGGTCGAGTTCAGGAGAGCCGAATGACGCAATTATGGATCAAAAAGAGTTTCAGGAGATCAAGACCGAGATGATGAAGACCAAGATGGTTGTGAAAGCCGAGAAGGTCAAAATTGTATGTCAAATCAGGCATGTTTGGAGACAAAGATCCACCTATTTCGAGTTGAAAATTAAGGGGTGATTGTTGGACGTAATTTCAGACTCCAAGTCACAAGTTGTTGAACTTGAGGGACCAATACTGACTAGTCAGTAAAAGTTGGGTATGTTTCTAATTGTCATGTAATTATTATTGGTAATATCTTAGCTAGCATGTTAGGTTAGTGTATTTAAACCACACTATGGTTAGACATTATAAAATGTGCGAGGTGTAATCGAATTAGGGTTTATCAAAGAGGAACACATGATATGCAACCAAGTTAGGCTCCATCATGAGTTAAACCGTGTAGGGTTTGAGATATTGTAATCGGTTTTTGAGTTATATTCTCTTTTTTATATAAACGAGAGTTAGTCGTTTAGTTCGTGTTTATTTACCGATCGGGACTTGACCATTATGGTAAAAACCTTGGCTTGTGCAAGACATTTTGCCAAAATTGAGACTCGAACCATCAATCTTCTTTAAGAAAAATCACCAAAATATTGCCAGAGCACTGCTCCACTCTTTTGGTAAATATATATATATATATATATATATATATATATTTATATATACACACATATATATATATATAGGGAGAGGGTCATGAGAGAACTCCATTTTATGGAGAGAACTAGAGAACTAATAATAAAATATTTTTAATTTAATTAAAAAAATATTTTTAATTTTTTTTTCTTTCATACTTCTTATATGTTGTTATTCTTCACCACAAAAAATATAAAAATAAAAATAAAATAAAAAATATTAACGAGTAATGCATATATGCAATACACCGACTTTTTTTATAATGCATATGTGCAATAGTGTGCATTTTGATATTTTAAATAGTGTTGAATAACATATATATAGTTGTTTTTATTGTATATTTGAAATAGTATTATATTATATACAAAAATTTAAAAAATCGATATAGTGCATATGTGCATTAGTGTTGTATTACATATATGCGATAATGTGTTTTGCATACAATTATTAGTGTTGTATTGCATATATTCAATAGTGTGTATTGGATAATGAAATTTTGTTGTATTATATGCAATAAAACACTATTGTATATATGCAATAGGCATTAGTGCACATATGCACTACAGTACTACACCGACAAGTTTTTTTTTTAGGAACAATATCATCTTATTAGAAGGAGGAAAGAAAAAGAAATCACAAAATATTTTTTTAAAAGTAGTTAAAAATAATTCTTTACTAGTTCTAGTTCTCTTTTTAAAAGGAGTTCTCTCTAGATCCCACCCCTATATATATATAAGGGGATGGATCATGTGAGAATGATATTACAGTGAGAAGTGTGAGTAATGCATCTGAATCAATGATTGTGTTTAATCAATGGTCCACGATAGAAATGATATTATTATAATTAAAATCAAATATTTATGACATATTTTAATTAAAAATGATAGAGATGTCTTTTGTGGTGTAGGCCTCATTAAACCAAATATTAATGAACTCAATGGTTATTTTTATCCATAATAAATGCCCATAAGATTATTAATACTATTTTAATTTTCCTCATTAAAATTTTGCACGTAAGGATGTAGGTTCCTGGACGGATCTTACACGGGATATCGCTATCTACGTAGGTGCGGAATCTCTGCGTAGGTAGTTACGAGCGTAGAATACGTAAAACAATCACACGCGATACAAACGAACACGTTATAGAATATAACTTGAAACACGTCTATTACAGACTCTCGACACGTTCACTGAACTACTGGATTACACGTGAATAACCAAAACACTAACTCCTAAACCGTAAACCCGTAGGTTACTTAAATACACGACAACTTCGCCTCAGGCGAAGTTGTCTATAACTTCGCTCGTTGAACAAGTTCGCCTAGGCGAACTTGTCAACAACTTCGCTTGTTCAACAAGTTCGCCTAAGCGAACTTGTTGATAACATCGCTTAATTACATAAACATAAACTTAAACATAATTACATTACAGACTCGATTACAAACGCTAGACTATGAACTACTGACATTTATGTACCAACAGACTCCCCCTTGGCAGTAGCTTCATATCTTGATCTTCAAAGCTTGTGTCTTGTAATCTCTCGTCTTTTCTCTTCATCTCTTCAAGCATGCACTCCCTGTCTAACACATATAGAAACCAACTTCTGGTACTTCTTAGCTTCCTCTTTCCAAGCAGGAATGTAGAAAATCTTCTTAGCATGTAGTACCTGCAAGTCAGCTTGAGACAGATTGACTAAGTGCATAGGATCATACACTCTCATGATCTCTTGCTCATCTTCATCCTCCATGACCGCTTCAGCAGTTTCACAATCCACGTACCACCACTTCAAGTCTTTCAAGACGTTCTTGGGCATCACCTTCATCGGCACTTCTTTTAAATGACGGACTGGTTTATACTTCATAACCATCCATGGTTTGCCGTCTGCCCTCATCCCTCTATCTTTGTCTTCTACTAACTTCCCTTTCTGAGGCTTCAGAAGTTCAAACTTTTTATCTTTAATGGCCTCCTTCCACACAATTTTCCCAATTACTCTTGCCATGTTATCATCGCTTCTGTTTATCAGTCCCAGTCTTGCTAAGTCTTTCACCTCACACTCCGGTAAGGTATTCAGGGATCTCAACATCTTCTTGAAGTACTGAATGCCGTCGTACCGTTTGATCACAAATAACTTCAACTCTTCATCGTACAACCAGCATATGATTCCCTTCTTTGATTCTGCATATACCTTTATATTATACGACTTTTTGAACATCGTCGGTACTGCTGGCTTCTTCGTCTTTACAAACCACTGAGCGCAGCCTTCCTTCCAGTTTGGCTGATCTTCCCACTCAGTGTTGTCAACTGCAGCATCTTCACATATAGTCGACTGTTCAACCACAGGGATCTCATGCTCTACATTTTCTTCAACAATCTCTCCTTCTTCTGTCACATTCTCAACCACAATTTCTGCACCAATCTTTTCGATCTCATCGATTGGCAGAACATCATCTTCAGTTATCAACTCATCATCCTCTAACATATCGTCTATCTCTTTCAGCGCATCAATCATATCATCAACATCTTCAACATCTTCAACCACATCATCACCAACCGCAACCACATCATCACCAGCTGCAGACTCCCCCTCAGTTGTGGAAGCCCCAAGAGCTATAGTAGTTCTTGGCAACTCACCACCTGCACCTTCCGGTGCATTGGGATCATCGTCTCAGTCTTCTCTTCTTTTGGTCCTCAGCTCATCTCCTCTACAGCTCATCTCCCCCTGAGATGCCAAGAACACCTTCAAGGCATCTATAATTTTCCCGTGCTCAGCCAGGAGGGATGCCTGCAGTTGATTTGCTTCCACTAGGCTTTGTATAGTCTTGGACTGCTCAGCTACAATCCGCTCTAGTGAAGCTATTCGTTCCGAGTCTGAACTGGGCGTGACCGCAGGTGGTACCTTACCCGATAACCCTGCAGTAGTGGTGACCGTAGACTCGACAAATCGTGCTACTACCACCGATGGAGTATGCGTTTGAGGTGGTAGAGACACAATTGCTGGAGTTGACGTCTGGACGGCCGTGATCGATGGAATGTCAGCCGAAGATGTAGCCACTACGGGAACAACCGTAGCGCTTGTACTCGATACCTGCACAGAGGTAGGAACAAAGGACATACCAGATAGGGCAGGTGGAGCAAAACGTACCAACCGTGAAGTTTCTTCAGCTCCTACACCCATACCTGTCCTTTCCCTTCGTGAACGCTTTCTCACCAGCTGCACAGCTTCTTCTTCATCATCTTCCTCGTCGTCGTCGTCAACAATTCGCTTTTGTTTACCAACCGTTCTCTCATGCGTTACCATCATCCTTCTAGCCTCTTCCATCACATCATCAAAGTCAGCCTGTGGACCCGAGACTTGAATATTCTCTTGAGGATCAACTCGGTCCATATCAAACATTCCATGGCCTCCCAACATGGCATCAAGGTCAATCTCTGCAGCTGACACAGCAGCAGATACAGCAGGCGCAGCTGATACAGCCTGGGGTGCTGCCGCCTGTTGTGGTCTTGGGTCTCTGAACTCGTCCCCTGCCGCAGGCACATACTCCGGGTTTATAAGGTACCCAAAGAGCGGAGTATGCCTGGGACGCAGCTCAGGCTTGCTTCGTGCGCTGGAAGTGCGACACTGTGCAAAGATACGTTTTGTCACACTTTCCACGTATCGAATAGGGCGTCGTTGAGGCAGCGTCGGAGCCACATGATTGAAAATCATCTGTAGGAATCGTGGATACATTGTAAACCGCTCACGCGCCACAGCCCTTCGTTGCCGATCGATCTCGTAAAAGATCATCTGGCTGAAAGAATATCTTTTATTATATGTCAACGCAGTCATAGCAGACTGCATTGTCGCACCCATTCCATCAGTGCCTGCCTTCCGTCCTGACATACATACGATCATGACATGCATAAGGAAGCGCCACTGATCTAAAAGGAATCCCTTCCTCCGTTGAGTGTCCCCTAAGAGACCAGAATATCCCATCCTGAGGAACGCCCCATCACGGAACTCCGTTGGGTCATCCCTCGTCTCTTCACCAAACTGCAACGCCACCCGTATTTGTTCAAAAGAAAACTGAACAACTTGACCGTTTACGGTGGCTCGCATAACCGGGGGCTCAACCCGGCAATCGTACTCTACCGTTTCCCAAAAGTCTTCAATATTCGGTAGGGAAATAGGCAGGGTAGTGGTTATTGCATGATATATCCTTGAGCGCAGGAGAAAAGTAATTATCTCCCTATAGTCCTCCACGCCCTTTGCATCTGGGTCAAGTGTTATGAACTGGTTATGAGCTGGGAAGAACTGTCTGTGATCATCACCGTCATCACCTGCACCTCCTACACCTCTCACAGCAGCCATATCTGCACTAAACGAACCAAGTTAGATAAACGTTAAAGTGTTACACAAGTTCGCTTCATTACCAGGAGCGAAGTTGTGATCAAACCTGTATAGGCGAAGTTAAAGGTGAGGCGAAGTTGGGAACAACTTCGCTTCATCTTTAAGTTCGTCTAATTAATTTTAAGTAAAATGGTCTGGGCGAAGTTAGTGATAACTTCGCCTCATCACAACATCGCCCCAGGCGAAGATAAGGGTTAGGCGAAATTAAGCCTCAGGCGAAGTTGCGGATAACTTCGCCTCAGGCGAAATTAATCGTCAGGCGAAGTTGCGGATAACTTCGCCGAAACCCTAACTTCGCCTGAACTGAATCGGCGACTGTTAGGATTCTAACAGCCGGAATCCGATGATTCGGCAAAGTTTGACGATCCAGGAGACTCTAACACATGATATTACGGATGGTTAGATGAAAAGATCGTCCATGAACACGTAACACAAGTTTGTAAATCTCGGTTTTGAAAGGTCACCGGACCGAGGTCACGAAACCGTTCAAAACGACCTATGAAAAGCATCACTGTCTTTGGATATACGGTTAATCGATAACACACACCTTGAATCTATGAACGAAACTGAGAAAAAGGATCGAAATCGGAAACGAATCAAGTTCGCCGTAAAAGATATATGTTCGCCGGATATTTCGGATAAGTTCGCTGGAATTTCTGATGAACAGTTTTAACCCTTAAAATCCTTTATATAGAGGCTCTGTTATACAGGCGAAGTTACGGATAACTTCGCCTAGGCGAAGTTATTCACAACTTCGCCTATTCAACAACATCGCCTAAAATTTCAAAATTTAACCCTTAAGATTTTAACAGTTGTCCTTTAAGAAATAAATAACATGATCAATTCTAAGTAACCAGTTAAAAAATCATAAAACTATCTAAGTACAAAAACGTAAAAATATAAAGTATAAGGGATCAAATTTCAGTCTCGGTAGAGACTGCTATGTTTTAGAAAAGATCCGAACAGGAATCATACTAACTACGTGACTGTCACATAGATCCGTGTTTAGCTGTATTATGACATATAGAGACATGTTGTAAGCAGGTATAACTTAAAGTGGTTTTCATCGTTTCTGTGATACGAGTTAGGTTCGATTAAGCCTCAAAATTTAAGTGGGCAACAACTTAGAAATATTTATGCCTCCTATCTATCCTCAAAGCGTATTTGGCTTTCCCCAAGTCACCCCGAATTGACTTCGACCCATAGTGTCTGATTAAACATGTATGTACTCTTCTTCTGGTTCCCGTTCTTCTTCTCACACTAAGATTGAGAAGTCTCGATATCTTAAACTCTCGAATGTTACAATAACTCATAAGTACTAATTTTTTTTTTTTTTTTAAACAAACATACTTATAGACTTCAGAGTAATAAACAACTGAAAGTCCCGAATCTGGATCACTGCAGTGTCTTGAAACGCTTTCTTCACGGGAATCAGAACACTTACGGGCTCGTGTATGACTGGGTAATCACTTTTCTGCCTATCATTCGGAAAGATATACATGAAGACACGCAAAACTCTTAAGGAGTTTCCACATAAAATAAAGTAAAATTTAATTTGTATCACATCTACTTTTACGCACCATAAAAAGTTACCATGACATACAATGATTGTCCTAAAGCCTTTTAAGCCTAATAACTTCACTAGTTAAGCACACAGAGTTAGTATATCTATCATTTTCCATGGTTGGATCAATTTTCCGTTTAACATAGCAAAGGTACTTCATACGAAGTAGTAGACTTGAAAAGTAATTTCATTTCCCAAAAAAAATTTTGACTTCAATCGCCCCGATCACCTCAAAGTCTTCAGGTAAACGGCAATCCTAAAGATCCAATGGATCAACTGGACCGACCACATACAAGTATGTGTCCTTCTAACTAAGTATGACCGACTAATTTTCAGCGACAGAAAGAAAATACATCATAACCGCCCCGGTCACTTTCAGTCGTCTGGTTAATGGCGACCCTCATTCTCTACAAGTAGAAATGAGGACCAAAACATATCCGAGGATATGTCCATCAAACTGCGGTAACCGACTAATTTTAAGCAATAGTGACGTTTTTTTTTTTTTTTTTTTTTTTCAATAAACACAATAAAAACATGGTTACTCGGGATTGATCATCCCGTTCAGCTCAATTAGGTTTTGAAATCTGGATTTATCAAACGCTTTTGTAAATAAATCAGCGAAATTTTCTATCGTATCGACCTTTTCGACCTTAATCAGTTTCTTCTCAGCACAATCCCGTATGAAATGATGACGAATGTCAATATGTTTAGTTTTACTATGTTTCACGGGATTGTTAATTACTGAGATGGCAGCAGTGTTATCAATTAAAATAGGAGTGAGTAAGAAATTCAGACCATAGTCGCGCAATTGTTGCTGAATCCACAAAACCTGAGAGCAGCAGCTGGATGCTGCCATATATTCAGCTTCGCACGTTGAGATTGCGACTGATGTCTGTTTCTTGCACTGCCAGGAAACTAATCTTCCACCGAGAAACTGACATCCTCCTGTTGTCGACTTCCGACTCTGATTGCACCCTCCATAATCAGAATCTGTATAAGCAACCAGTTCCACGTCTCCTCCCTTCGGGTACCACAACCCTAGCTTCGGCTTGCCTTTGAGTTACCGCAAAATCCTCTTCACACGCTTCATGTGAGATTCCTTTGGGTTTGCCTGAAAACGAGCACAAAGACAAACAGCAAACATTATATCAGGCCTAGAAGCAGTCAAATACATCAAAGAACCTATTATAGCCCGATACTGAGTTGGGTCCACATCTGCGTCACCGTCTACTTCAGCTCCCAACTTGTGGTTGACGCAAATTGGAGTGTCAAATGGAGAACAGTCCTCCATCTTGAAGCGCTTGAGGACATCATGAACATATTTTGTTTGATGAATGAACATCCCATCCTTCTTTTGATCAACCTGCAATCCTAAAAAGAACGTTAGTTCACCCATAGCACTCATCTCAAATCTTTTCTTCATGACGGCCTCAAATTCCTGACACATGGAGACTCTTGATGCAGCAAATATGATGTCATCCACGTAGACTTAAACTAGCAGGAAGTCACTTCCATCTCTCTTCACAAACAGTGTGCTGTCAATCAAACCCCTTTCAAAACCATTCTCTAGAAAGTAGTCCGATAACGTTGAATACCAGGCACGAGGTGCCTGATGTAATCCATACAGCGCCTTGCTCAACTTGTATACATGATCAGGAAAGTCTGGGTCAGGAAAACCCGGGTCAGGAAAACCCGGAGGTTGCTCAACATACACAACCTCATCAACTTTCCCATTGAGGAACGCACTCTTCACGTCCAACTGAAACACTTTCATCTTCTTAAAAGCAGCAAACGCCAAAAACAATCTTATCGCTTCCAACCTGGCCACCGGAGCGAACACTTCATTATAATCTATCCCCTCTTGCTGATTAAAACCTTTAACGACCAGCCTCGCCTTGTTTCTTATAATAATCCCCTTTTCATCTCTCTTGCACTTAAACACCCACTTTGTGCCTATCGCATGCACATTCCTTGGTTTTTCAACCAAAGTCCAAACTTCCATCTTCTTAAATTGAGCCAACTCTTCTTGCATTGCCTCGACCCACGAGCTGTCCTTAAGAGCCATTTGATAATTTTTCGGTTCAATCTGGCTAATAAAGCATGAGTACAAACATTCGTTCATTATACCCGTTTCCTTAATGCTTGTATAAACACAGGTGTGCTCATTCAAGCTACTTCTGGTTTGTACACCGGAGGACACATCACCTATAACATTCTCCAAAGGGTGTTCTTCGTGAATTCTCGTGGTCGGAACAGCACCGACATGTAAATTATCTTCTAAATTAGAAGAGATCTCATCAATGGTTGTTTCTGGCTGAGAGTGAAATGGATTGATAAACTCTTCTTCAGGAGAGACAGCAGGGGAACCGATAGAATTTGATGAGGAAGGTTGACAATCATCAAATAGCTGTCTATGTGCCAAATTTTCCTCCTCATCTAGAATCATCTTCGTAGCAACACGTTCTTCTTCTTCTGTACAAAACAAATCAGGTATGTTAAAAGACTTGAAGAGCCTATCATAGTCGAAAATCCCAGGAGGTCCGATGCTCGGTCTTGGTGATCTGTAACTCGTAATGTCGGTGTTACATACCACCTCAACCTTGCCGTTCGTTGTATTAAAGACACGCCTGTTGGGAGTCCCAACTTCATAGCCGACTAAGATTCCTTCATCGGCTGCTTCACCAAACTTTGAATGTGCCTTTAAAATTGAACACGGGGACCCGAAAGCTTCAAGTCCACACAAATTGGGCTTTCTCCCATGCATAAGCTCGTAGCATGTTTTATTAAGTCTTTTTACCGTTAAAACTCTATTCAGTACATAGCAAGCTGTAGAAACAGCTTCAGCCCAGAACACCACCGGAAGCTTCGAATCAGCCAGCATAGTTCTGGCTCCTTCAATTAAAGTTCTATTCTTCCTTTCAGCCACTCCATTCTGTTGCGGAGTATACGGAGCGCTGAATTGGTGTTCAATCCCTCTTGACAGACCGAAGATATCCATTTCAAAATTTTTAAACTCGGAACCATTGTCACTTCTGATGAACTTCACTCGTTTATCCATAATGTTCTCAACTTTGTTAATCAGATTCTTCACCATTTGAGCCGTTTCGTCCTTTGATTTCAGGAAGTATACCCACGAGTATCGTGAGTAGTCATCAGTGATCACCAAGCAATAAGTTGTACCACCTAGACTTCTTACATTCACAGGACCGAAGAGATCCATGTGAAGCAGCTCTAGTGTACTGGCAATTGAATTTACTTTCTTGGTGAGATGGGACTTCTTGTGCTGCTTTCCCTTTTTGCACGCAGGACATTTGTCTTCAAAATTGAAACTTTTTAAGGGAACACCCAACACAAGCCCATGTCTGACAATATGGTTCATCTTCCGAAGATGAATGTGCCCCATTCTCCTGTGCCACAGTTCAGATTCCGTTTCGCTTGCTTTCGTCAAAAGGCACGACTCTTCCGTTGACATTTCAGTTGAACTTAAATCCATCATATACGTATTTCGATCACGTGGAGCCTTCATTACTATCCACTCCTCTGGTATTTGAAAACCAGGCTTCAACACAATCGCATCAGTCTTCGTGAAGTGTACGGTATAATCTTTATCACAAATCTGCGACACACTCAGCAGATTGTGCTTCAGTTCTTCAATAAAGTTCACATTTTCTAACGTCATCTTCCCGTTAGTTACCGTACCCCTTCCTGTTATTTTGCCTCCACTCTCACCGGCAAAACTGACTCTTGCTCCTTGAACAGGTTTTAAATCTTGTAACAAATCCTTGTTACCAGTCATGTGCCGGGAACAGCCGCTGTCTACAACCCAAAGATTATTGGAAGCCCTGTTCAACTGTTCCTGCACAAACAAAAGAGATTATTAAAATTTGGGGACCCAAGACCTCTTGGTCTTGGGTCGATTAACCTTCTTAACAGAACTCACACACCTTTGCTGACCAAAGTTAGCATTAGAAAAATTTCCACGAGTCCTAACAGGATACCTCCTTGGAGACTGATAGTGATGCCAACCAAACCCACGAACATTAAGAGAATCAAAAGAATTATAGCATTTGGTTTGGTTATTAGTAGTGTAAAAACGAGATTTGTTTCTTTGAAAACCTGTATTATCTCTTAAATTTGAATGGTTTTCATTTTTAACATTTAAACGATTACCAAAAACCTTAGTCTCAGTTTTCGAGGGCCTCACCTCTCTGAAACGCTGCTTCAGAGGGCAATCAGCAACAAGGTGCCCTGTTTGATTACATCTAAAACAACACCTATGTTCAGCTTTCTTTTCGGCAGATGTTTTAGATGTGGAGGCAGTATTACCAACCGTACATCTCACATAAGGTGGGACATATGGGTTGAGTGGAGTACTTCTTTTGGTTGATTTAACTTTTTCTCCACTAGTGGGTAATACTTCCTTCTCTTTTGTCTTACCCGACTCGGATGACTTATCCGAATCAGATGAGACTGGACTCGAAATAGAAATTTTAACTTTTGAGACAGGCGAACTTGTTTCGCTTTTACTAACTTCCGGTACTTTACCAGTTTCCTTAGCAGGACCTGTCTGATCAGCTACAAAATTAACAGATTCATGAACACTAGGATTAAAAGTATAATTATGGTTAAAAGGTGGTGGAACCTCATGGTAACCAATTCCTCCCCTCTTAGGTGAGGAACCTTGATCACTAACGAGGTGATCAAGAATAGCAGAGGAATTCCGGAATTGCTCCAGTTTCCTATTTAGTTCCACCACTTTTACCTGGTGATCAGCAATCTGTTTTTCTTTCTCAGCGATTAACTTGGTTTTCTCTTCTAAAACCTCGTAGCTCAGATCGATCACATCAATTTTCTCAGCTAATTTTGTTTTTAAACTTTTAACGTCTTTTTCACAAGCTTTAATTTTTATTTTATAATTATTTTCTCTTGTCTTTGTGAAGTGATGATCTTCTTTCAAGGTTTTAAATTCGGCATCCAACTTAACATACTGATCAGTAATTGTAGCAAGCTGTTCAGACAAGTTCTCACATTTAGTACAGATAGGTTTAGTACATACCTCGGAGTTCTGGTCATTAGCCATGAAAGCTTTTTCATTCTCAGCAGCTTTCATACATTCTTCAGCTGCAACCTTCGCCATGTGTGCCTGCTCAAAGAGTTCTCCAGAGAACATGTTCCAGTTGTATTCACCAGCATCAGACATCATGGCATTATTCCCATTGTTATTTCCACTTTGCTGTGTAGTCCTCCCCTGACTACGTTCTACCCGTGCATTAGTGCACTCCTTTGCAAAGTGTCCATTTTGTTGACAATTGTAACACTTCACCCTTGACTTATCAAATCCTGGCTTTCCACCTACGAACTTTCTGCCAGTCTTCTTCATGAAACGCTTCACTCTTCTGACTATCATCGCCATCTGCCACTGCAGATCCATCTCCTCCAGATCATCAGGATCGATCTGGTCATAGTCTTCTTCCAAAGCAGCAGGGTCCACAATCTTCCCTTGTATGTAGTTCTCGTAAGAAGCAATAAAAGATGCATAGAGTGCAAACTGCTCTTCAGCAGATTTGACACTCATTGGCATCTTAGTGTAGTTATTGCTTGAAGCACTGGGAGAGAAACTACTCTTGGATGCTTGAGGTTTCGAAGCACTTGATCCTCCAGCAACAAAGCAAACATCACCGTTCATGTTTACTGACACATTTCCTTCATGAGAAGAGTTAGAACCTGACTCTCCTTTGGAGTAGTAAGCAGCAGATTCAGACTTCGAACTTGAGCCTGAGTTAACTTTGGCACCATACATACCAGGGTCTTGAACCTGATCCGTTGGTGTCTCTTTACGAACCATATTAAGCTCAAAGGTTCTGAGCTTGTTTACTGCTGTCTCCAAGTCAAAATTAGGAAAGTCTTTGTCTTCCCTCATTAGAACATTGTACATTTCCCACTTCGGTGGGAGAGCATCGAGAAGCTTCTCAACTATTTCCTCCTCTCTGTAAGCAATAGAATAGTTGTTCAGCTCTGTCATTAAATGATAATATCGGGTGATAATATCATCGAGCGATTCGTTCTTCAAATACTTGAAGACAGAGAGCTGAGTCTTTAACAGCTTAATCTTCGAGGCACGAATACCCACGTTCCCTTCGAATCTATTCTCAAGAGCATCCCAAAGCTCTCGTGCAGAAGTGTACTTCCGGAATGTACGGAGAATCTCTTGAGGAAGAGCCATAGTAATTGCAGCATGGGCCTTGCTCTCGGCCTCATACATCTTCTTCTCTTCTTCCTCCATCTTGCTGTACTTCTTTATCACATCCCGACCTTCGTATTCCATTGTCGGTGGAATATATCCATCCTGGATGCACACCCACATCTTTGCATCCTGGTATTTAATATACTGAATGAACCTATCTTTCCACGCTACAAAGTCGGTTCCTTTCATCAACCTTGGGGCCTTAGTGGCCGACCCCGCTTCAACTTCCATTTTGACTAACTCTGAGATGTTAATCGGCGACATCTTCTCGAAAACACGAAAAACCCGAAAAAAAAACAAAAATTCTTCCAAACAGTACTATAGGCGAAGTTAAGGATAACTTCGCTTAAGTGTTAACTTCGCTGGAAAATCCTTAAATTCGCGTGACTTGGCGAAGTTGAGAATAACTTCGCTTAAGGTAAGCGAACTTAGGAGGTAAGCGAAGTTGAGGTTAACTTCGCTTAGGCGAACTTATGAGGTAGGCGAAGTTGTGGATAACTTCGCTCAACCTTATATCTTCGCCGAAACCCTACTTCCAGTGACGGCAACTTCGCCTGAAGAACAACAACTTCGCCCGAAGAACACTGAAAATATTCAGATCTGTTTTCGACGATTTTGCAGTTTCCGGTCGGTGTAACGGCTTGAATATGACTGTATAAGGTGAGTATAACACAATATCAACGAAAACGCGTCCCGCGAATAGGTCAAACGAGACGTTTTCTACACCCGCGTGAAATCCCGAACCACACAATCGAGCCAAAAGCTCTGATACCAATTGTAGGTTCCTGGACGGATCTTACACGGGATATCGCTATCTACGTAGGTGCGGAATCCCTGCGTAGGTAGTTACGAGCGTAGAATACGTAAAACAATCACACGCGATACAAACGAACACGTTATAGAATATAACTTGAAACACGTCTATTACAGACTCTCGACACGTTCACTGAACTACTGGATTACACGTGAATAACCAAAACACTAACTCCTAAACCGTAAACCCGTAGGTTACTTAAATACACGACAACTTCGCCTCAGGCGAAGTTGTCTATAACTTCGCTCGTTGAACAAGTTCGCCTAGGCGAACTTGTCAACAACTTCGCTTGTTCAACAAGTTCGCCTAAGCGAACTTGTTGATAACATCGCTTACTTACATAAACATAAACTTAAACATAATTACATTACAGACTCGATTACAAACGCTAGACTATGAACTACTGACATTTATGTACCAACAAAGGATTATTTTTTATGGTTTAGTTTCATATATGTATAGTGTATGTGGTATTTTGAATTGTGTATTGTGTAGGTTCATGTATTATACTATGTAGGGATTATTTCAATGTTAAGGTATTTTTAGTTCATTTCATTTTCACCAAACAGGTAACTGATATTACATGTGTATGATGATTTTGTTTACTAGTAGGGTATGTAGGATAAATATTTACTATATTTACCAAACAAGCAACTAATATTACGTGTATAAGATAATTTTCACCAAACATTAATTTTGCCTATACTATATTAGATATGTCTAAACTATATTTGTTATGACTACACAACATTTGAAAGTGTGCATATACTATATTAGTTTAGCATACATTACATTAGATATGTCTACACTACATTAGTTATGACTACAAAACATTGAAAGTATCTACACTACATTAGATATGTTTACACTATATTACTTATGACCACACAATATTTAAAAATATGCTTGCACTACGTCAAGTAGCTATATCTACATTACATAACGCCTACACTACAATATTTGATTAATATCGAGGATGTAGGTTCCTGGACGGATTGTACACGGGATATCGCTATCTACGCAGGTGCGGAATCCCTGCGTGGGTAGATACGAGCGTAGAATACTAATAACAAACACACGCGATACGAACGAACACGTTATGTATCATAACCTGAAACACGTCTATTACAGACTCTCGACACGTTCACTCGAACTACTGGATTACACGTGAACAAACAAAACGCTAACTGACCAACTTATCAACTTCTAAACAGTTAACCCGTAAACTGTTTAAATACACGACAACTTCGCCTCAGGCAGGCGAAGTTGTCTATAACTTCGCTCGTTGAACAAGTTCGCCTAGGCGAACTTGTCAACAACTTCGCTTATTCAACAAGTTCGCCTAAGCGAACTTGTTGATAACATCGCTTACATACATAAACACAAACTTAAACATAATTACATAACAGACTCGATTACAAATGCTAGACTATGAACTACTGACATTTATGTACCAACAGACTCCCCCTTGGCAGTAGCTTCATATCTTGATCTTCAAAGCTTGAGTCTTGTAATCTTTCGTCTTCTCTCTTCACCTCTTCAAGCATGCACTCCCTGTCTAACACATACAGAAACCAACTTCTGGTACTTCTTAGCTTCCTCTTTCCAAGCAGGAATGTAGAAAATCTTCTTAGCGTGTAGTACCTGCAAGTCAGCTTGAGACAGATTGACCAAGTGCATAGGATCATACACTCTCATGATCTCTTGCTCATCTTCATCCTCCATGACTGCTTCGGCAGTTTCACAATCCACGTACCACCACTTCAAGTCTTTCAAGACGTTCTTGGGCATCACCTTCATCGGCACTTCTTTTAAATGACGGACTGGTTTATACTTCATAACCATCCATGGTTTGCCGTCTGCCCGCATCCCTCTTTCTTTATCTTCTACTAACTTCCCTTTCTGAGGCTTCAGAAGTTTAAACTTTTTTAACTTTAATGGCCTCCTTCCACACAATTTTCTCAATTACTCTTGCCATGTTATCATCGCTTCTGTTTATCAGCCCCAGTCTTGCTAAGTCTTTCACCTCACACTCCGGTAAGGTATCAGGGATCTCAACATCTTCTTGAAGTACTGAATGCCGTCGTACCGTTTGATCACAAATAACTTCAACTCTTCATCGTACAACCAGCATATGATTCCCTTCTTTGATTCTGCATATCCCTTTATGTTATACGACTTTTTGAACATCGTAGGTACTCGCTGGCTTCTTTGTCTTTAAAAACCACTGAGCGCAGCCTTCCCTTCCATTTTGGCTGATCTTCCCACTCAGTGTTGTCAACTGCAGCATCTTCACATATAGTCGACTGTTCAACCACAGGGATCTCATGCTCTACATTTTCTTCAACAATCTCCCCTTCTTCTATCACATTCTCTACCACAATTTCTGCACCAATCTTTTCAATCTCATCGATTGGCAGAACATCATCTTCATTCATCAACTCATCATCCTCTAACATCTCGTCTATCTCTTTCAGTGCATCAATCATATCATCAACATCTTCACATCATCATCAACCGCAACTACATCATCACCAGCTGTAGACTCCCCCTCAGCTGTGGAAGCCCCAAGAGCTATAGAAGTTCTTGGCAACTCACCACCTGCACCTTCCGGTGCATTGGGATCATCGTCTCGGTCTTCTCTTCTTTTGGTCCTCAGCTCATCTCCTCTACAGCTCATCTCCCCCTGAGATGCCAAGAACGCTTTCAAGGCATCTATGATTTTCCCGTGCTCAGCCAGGAGGGATGCCTGCAGTTGATTTGCTTCCACTAGGCTTTGTATGGTCTTTGACTGCTCAGCTACAATCCGCTCTAGTGAAGCTATTCGTTCGAGTCTGAACTGGGCGTATCCGCAGGTGGTACCGTACCCGATAACCCTGCAGTAGTCGTGACCGTAGACTCGACAAATCGTGCTACTACCACCGATGGAGTATGCGTTTGAGGTGGTAGAGACACAATTGCTGGAGTTGACGTCTGGACGGCCGTGATCGTGGAATGACGGTCGATGATGTAGCCACTACGGGAACAATCGTAGCGCTTGTACTCGATACCTGCACAGAGGTAGGAACAAAGGACATACCAGATAGGGCAGGTGGAGCAAAGCGTACCAACCGTGAAGTTTCTCCAGCTCCTACACCCATACCTGTCGTTTCCCTACGTGAACTCTTTCTTACCAGCTGCACAGCTTCTTCTTCATCATCTTCCTCGTCGTCGTCATCAATAATTCTCTTCTGTTTCCCAACCGTCCCTCTCATGCGTCACCATCATCCGTCTAGCCTCTTCCATGACATCATCAAAGTCAGCCTGTGGACCCGAGACTTGAATATTCTCATGTGGAACAACTCGGTCCATATCAAACAATCCGTGCCCGCCGAACATGGCGTCAAGATCAATCTCTGCAGCTGTCACAGCAGCAGATACAGCAGGCGCAGCTGATACAGCCTGGGGTGCTGCCGCCTGTTGTGGTCTTGGGTCTCTGAACTCGTCCCCTGCCAGGCACATACTCCGGGTTTATAAGATACCCAAAGAGCGGAGTATGCCTGGGACGCAGCTCAGGCTTGCTTCGTGCGCTAGACGTGCGACACTGTGCAAAGATACGTTTTGTCACACTTTCAACGTATCGTATAGGGCGTCGTTGAGGCAGCGTCGGAGCCACATGATTGAAAATCATCTGTAGAAATCGAGGATACATTGTAAACCGCTCACAGCGCCACAGCCCTTCGTTGCCGATCGATCTCGTAAAAGATCATCTGGCTGAAAGAATATCTTTTATTATATGTCAATGCAGTCATAGCAGACTGCATTGTCGCACCCATTCCATCAGTTCCGGCCTTCCGTCCTACATACATACGATCATGACGTGCATAAGGAAGCGCCACTGATCTAAAAGAAATCCCTTCCTCCGTTGAGTGTCCCCTAAGAGACCAGAATATCCATTCTGAGGAACGCCCCATCGCGGAATGGCGCAACAAACTCCGTTGGGTCATCCCTCGTTTCTTCACCAAACTGCAACGCCACCCGTATATGTTCAGAGGAAAACTGAACAACATGACCGTTAACGGTGGCTCGCATAACCGGGGGCTCAACCCGGCAATCGTACTCTACCGTCTGCCAAAAGTCTTCAATATTCGGTAGCGAAATAAGGCAGGGTAGTCGTTATTGCATGATAAATCCTTGAGCGCAGGAGAAAAGTAATTATCTCCCTATAATCCTCCAGCCCCTTTGCATCTGGGTCAAGTGTTATGAACTGGTTGTGGGCTGGAAAAAATTGTCTCTGTGATCATCACCGTCATCACCTGCACCTCCTGCACCTCCAACAGCAGCCATATCTGCACAAAACGAACCAAGTTAGATAAACGTTTAAGTTGTACACAAGTTCGCTTGATTTCCAGTAGCGAAGTTGTGATCAAACCTGTATAGGCGAAGTTAAAGGTGAGGCGAAGTTGGGTACAACTTCGCTTCATCTTTAAGTTCGTCTAATTAATTTTAAGTAAAATGGTCTGGCGAAGTTAGTGATAACTTCGCCTCATCACAACATCGCCTCAGGCGAAGATAAGGGTTAGGCGAACTTAAGCCTTATGTGAAGTTGCGGATAACTTCGCCTCAGGCGAAATTAATCGTCAGGCGAAGTTGAGGATAACTTCGCCGAAACCCTAACTTCCCCTGAACTGAATCGGCGACTGTTAAGATTCTAACAGTCGGAAACCAGTGTTTCGGCAAAGGTTTGACGATGAAGAACTCAAAAACACTTGGTATTAAGGTTATGCGGACGAACAGTTTGTCCAGAACACGTAATACAAGCTTGTAAGTCTCGGGTTTGAAAGGTCTCCGGACCGAGGTCACGAAACCGTTCAAAACGACCTATGAAAAGCATCACTGTCGTTGGATATACGATTAATCGATAACACTCACCTCGAATCTATGAACGAAACTGAGAAAAAGGATCGAAACGGAAACGAATCAAGTTCGCCGGAATATATATATCTTCGCCGGAAATTTCGGATTAAGTTCGCTTGATTTTCTGTGAACAGTGTGACCTTTGAACATCCTTATATAGAGGCGGAGTTATACAGGCGAAGTTACGGATAACTTCGCCTAGGCGAAGTTATTCACAACTTCGCCTTTTCAACAACATCGCCTAAAATTTCAAAATTTAACCCTTAAGATTTTAACAGTTGTCAATTAAGTTAAAAATTGTCCTTTAAGAAATAAACAACATGATCAATTCTAAGTAACCAGTTAAGAAATCATATATCTATCTAAGTACAAAAACGTAAAAAATTTAAAGTATAAGGGATCAAATTTCAGTCTCGGTAGGGACTGCTATGTTTTAGAAAAGATCCTAACAGGATCATACTAACTACGTGACTGTCACATAGATCCGTGTTTAGCTGTATTATGACATATAGAGACAGGTTGTAAGCAGGTATAACTTAAAGTGGTTTTCATTGTTTCTGTGATACGAGTTAGGTTCAATTAATCCTTAAAATTTAAGTGGGCAACAACTCAGAAATATTGATGCCTCCTATCTATCCTCAAAGCGTATTTGGCTTTCCCCAAGTCACCCCGAATTGACTTCGACCCATAGTGTCTGATTAACTTGTATGTACTCTTCTTCTGGTTCCCGTTCTTCTTCTTACTCTAAGATAGAGAAGTCTTGATTTTATGATCACTAATATTTTACATTAACTTCAAATTTTATTTTATTTTTTTTTTTCGAACGAACATACTTATAGACTTCGGAGTAATAAACAACTGCAAGTCCCGAATCTGATCACTGCAATGTCTTGAAACGCTATCTTCACGGGAATCAGAACACACATGGGCTGCTGTATGACTGGGTAATCGCTTTTCTGCCTATTATTCGAAAAGATATATATGAAGACACGCAAAACTCTTAAGGAGTTTCCACGTAAATCAAGTAAATTAGTTTGTATCACATCTACTTTTACGCACCATAAAAAGTTAACATGACATACAATGATTGTCCTAAAGCCTGTTAAGCCTAATAACTTCACTAGTTAAGCACACAAACGTTAGTATATCTATCATTTTCCATGGTTGGATCAATTTTCCGTTTAACATAGCAAAGGTACTTCATACGAAGTAGTAGACTTGAAAAGTAATTTCATTTCCCTCTAAAAAACTTGACTTCAATCGCCCCGATCACGTCAAAGCCTTCAGGTAAACGGCAATCCTGAAGATCCAATGGATCAACTGACCGACCACATTCAAGAATGTGTCCTTCTAACTAAGTATGACCGACTAATTTTCAGCGACAGAAAGAAACACATCATAACCGCCCCCGGTCACTTTCAGTCGTCTGGTTAATGGCGACCCTCATTCTCTACAAGTAGAAACGAGGACCAAAACATATCCGAGGATATGTCCCATCAAACTGAGGTAACCGACTAATTTTAAGCAATATTTTTTTTTTTTTTTTTAAAAACCAATAAAAACATGGTTACTCGGGATTGATCATCCCGTTCAGCTCAATTAGGTTTTGAAATCTGGATTTATCAAACGCTTTTGTAAATAAATCAGCGAAATTTTCTAGCGTATCGACCTTTTCGACCTTAATCAGTTTCTTCTCACGACAATTCCGTATGAAATGATGACGAATGTCAATATGTTTAGTTTTACTATGTTTCACGGGATTGTTAATTACTGAGATGGCAGCTGTGTTATCAATTAAAATAGGAGTGAGTAAGAAATTCAGACCATAGTCGCGCAATTGTTGCTGAATCCACAAAACCTGAGAGCAGCAGTTGGATGCTGCCATATATTCAGCTTCGCACGTTGAGATTGCGACTGATGTCTGTTTCTTGCACTGCCAGGAAACTAATCTTCCACCGAGAAACTGGCATCCTCCTGTAGTCGACTTCCGACTCTGATTGCAAACCTCCATAATCAGAATCCGTATACGCAACCAGTTCCACGTCTCCTCCCTTCGGGTACCACAACCCTAGCTTCGGCTTGCCTTTGAGATACCTCAAAATCCTTTTCACACCCTTCATAGTGAGATTCCTTTGGGTTTGCCTGAAAACGAGCACAAAGACAAACAGAAAACATTATATCAGGCCTAGAAGCAGTCAAATACATCAAAGAACCTATTATAGCCCGATACAGAGTTGGGTCCACATCTGCGTCACCGTCTACTTCAGCTCCCAACTTGTGGTTGACGCAAATTGGAGTGTCAAATGGAGAAGAGTCCTCCATCTTGAAGCGCTTGAGGACATCATGAACATATTTTGTTTGATGAATGAACATCCCATCCTTCTTTTGATCAACCTGCAAACCTAAAAAGAACGTTAGTTCACCCATGGCACTCATCTCAAATCTTTTCTTCAGACGGCTTCAAATTCCTGACACATGGAGACTCTTGATGCAGCAAATATGATGTCATCCACGTAGACTTGAACTAGCAGGAAGTCACTTCCATCTCTCTTCACAAACAGTGTGCTATCAATCAAACCCCTTTCAAAACCATTCTCTAGCAAGTAGTCCGATAACGTTGAATACCAGGCACGAGGTGCCTGATGTAATCCATACAGCGCCTTGCTCAACTTGTATACATGATCAGGAAAGTCTGGGTCAGGAAAACCCCGGAGGTTGCTCAACATTCACAACCTCATCAACTTTCCCATTGAGGAACGCACTCTTCACGTCCAACTGAAACACTTTCATCTTCTTGAAAGCAGCAAACGCCAAAAACAATCTTATCGCTTCCAACCTGGCCACCGGAGCGAACACTTCATTATAATCTATCCCCTCTTGCTGATTGAAACCTTTAACGACCAGTCTCGCCTTGTTTCTTATTATAATCCCCTTTTCATCTCTCTTGCACTTAAACACCCACTTTGTGCCTATCGCATGCACATTCCTTGGTTTTTCAACCAAAGTCCAAACTTCCATCTTCTTAAATTGAGCCAACTCTTCTTGCATTGCCCTCGACCCACGAGCTGTCCTTAAGAGCATTTGATAATTTTTTCGGTTCAATCTGGCTAATAAAGCATGAGTACAAACATTCGTTCATTATACCCGTTTCCTTAATGCTTGTATAAACACAGGTGTGCTGATTCAAGCTACTTCTGGTTTGTACACTGGAGGACACATCACCTATAAACATTCTCCAGAGGGTGATCTTTGTGAATTCTCGTGGTCGGAACAGCACCGAGATGCAAATTATCTTCTAAATTAGAAGAGAGCTCATCAATGGTTGTTTCTGGCTGAGAGTGAAATGGATTAATAAACTCTTCTTCAGGAGAGACAGCAGGGGAATCGATAGAATTTGATGAGGAAGGTTGACCATCCTCAAATAGCTGTCTATGTGCCAAATTTTCCTCCTCATCTAGAATCATCTTCGTAGCAACACGTTCTTCTTCTTCTGTACAAAACAAATCAGGTATGTTAAAAGACTTGAAGAGCCTATATAGTCAAAAATCCCAGGAGGTCCGATGCTCGGTCTTGGTGATCTGTAACTCGTAATGTCGGTGTTACATACCACCTCAACCTTGCCGTTCGTTGTATTAAAGACACGCCTGTTGGAGTCCCAACTTCATAGCCGACCAAGATTCCTTCAGCGGCTGCTTCACCAAACTTTGAATGTGCTTTAAAATCGAACACGGGGACCCAAAAGCTTCAAGTCCACACAAATTTGGCTTTCTCCCATGCATAAGCTCGTAGCATGTTTTATTAAGTCTTTTTACCGTTAAAACTCTATTCAGTACATAGCAAGCTGTAGAAACAGCTTCAGCCCAGAACACCACCGGAAGCTTCGAATCAGCCAGCATCGTCCTGGCTCCTTCAATTAAAGTTCTATTCTTCCTTTCAGCCACTCCATTCTGTTGCGGAGTATACGGAGCGCTGAATTGGTGTTCAATCCCTCTTGACAGACAGAAGATCTCCATTTCAAAATTTTTAAACTCGGAACCATTGTCACTTCTGATGAACTTCACTCGTTTATCCATAATGTTCTCAACTTTGGTAATTAGATTCTTCACCATTTGAGCCGTTTCGTCCTTAGATTTCAGGAAGTATACCCACGAGTATCGTGAGTAGTCATCAGTGATCACCAAGCAATAAGTTGTACCACCTAGACTTCTTACATTCACAGGACCGAAGATATCCATGTGAAGCAGCTCTAGTGTACTGGCAATTGAGTTTACTTTCTTGGTGAGATGGGACTTCTTGTGCTGCTTTCCCTTTTTGCACGCAAGACATTTGTCTTCAAAATTGAAACTTTTTAAGGGAACACCCAACACAAGCCCATGTCTGACAATATGGTTCATCTTCCGAAGATGAATGTGCCCCATTCTCCTGTGCCACAGTTCAGATTCCGATTCGCTTGCTTTCGTCAAAAGGCACGATTCTTCCGTTGACATTTCAGTTGAACTTAAATCCATCATATACGTATTTCGATCACGTGGAGCCTTCATTACTATCCACTCCTCTGTATTTGAAAACCAGGCTTCAACACCAATCGCATCAGTCTTCGTGAAGTGTACGGTATATTCTTTATCACAAATCTGCGACACACTCAGCAGATTGTGCTTCAGTTCTTCAACAAAGTTCACTTTTCTAACGTCATCTTCCCGTTAGTTACCGTACCCCTTCCAGTTATTTTGCCTCCACTCTCACCGGCAAAACTGACTCTTGCCCCTTGAACAGGTTTTAAATCTTGTAACAAATCCTTGTTACCCAGTCATGTGCCGGGAACAGCCGCTGTCCACAACCCAAAGATTCTTGGACGCCCTGTTCAACTGTTCCTGCAAAAACAAAAAGATTATTAAAATTTGGGGACCCAAGACCTCTTGGTCTTGGGTCGACTAACCTTCTTAACAGAACTCACACTCCTTGGCTGACCAAAGTTAGCATTTGAAAAATTTCCACAAGTCCTAACAGGATACCTCCTTGGAGACTGATAGTGAGGCCAACCAAACCGACGAACATTAATAGAATCAAAAGAATTATAGCATTTGGTTTGGTTATTAGTGGTATAAAAACGAGATGTGTTTCTTTGAAAACCTGAATTATATTTCAAATTTGAATGGTTTTCATTTTTAACATTTAAACGATTACCAGAAACCTTAGTCTCAGTTTTCGAGGGCCTCACCTCTCTGAAACGCTGCTTCTGAGGGCAATCAGCAACAAGGTGCCCTGTTTGATTACATCTAAAACAACACCTATATTCAGCTTTCTTTTCAGCAGATGTTTTAGATGTGGAGGCAGTATTACCAACCGTACATCTCACATAAGGTGGGACATATGGGTTGAGTGGAGTACTCCTTTTAGTTGAATTAACTTTTTCTCCACTAGTGGGTAATACTTCCTTCTCTTTTGTCTTACCCGACTCGGATGACTTATCCGAATCAGATGAGACTGGACTTGAAATAGAAACTTAACTTTTGAGACAGGCGAACTTGTTTCGCCTTTACTAACTTCCGGTACTTTACCAGTTTCCTTGGCAGGACCTGTCTGATCAGCTACAAAATTAACAGATTCATGAACACTATGATTGAAAGTATAATTATGGTTATAAGGTGGTGGAACCTCATGGTAACCAATTCCTCCCCTTTTAGGTGAGGAACCTTGATCACTGACGAGGTGATCAAGAATAGCAGAGGAATTCTGGAATTGCTCCAGTTTCCTATTTAGTTCCACCACTTTTACCTGGTGGTCAGCAATCTGTTTTTCTTTTTCAGCGATTAATTTGGTTTTCTCTTCTAAAACCTCGTAGCTTAGATCGATCACATCAATTTTTTCAGCTAATTTTGTTTTTAAAACTTTTAACGTCTTTTTCACAAGCTTTAATCTTTATTTTATAATTATTTTCTCTTGTCTTTGTGAAGTGATGATCTTCTTTCAAGGTTTTAAATTCGGCATCCAATTTAACATACTGATCAGTAATTGTAGCAAGCTGTTCAGACAAGTTCTCACATTTAGTACAGATAGGTTTAGTACATACCTCGGAGTTCCGGTCATCAGCCATGAAAGCCTTTTCATTCTCAGCAGCTTTCATACATTCTTCAGCTGCAACCTTTGCCATGTGTGCCTGCTCAAAGAGTTCTCCAGAGAACATGTTCCAATTGTATTCACCAGCATCAGACATCATGGCATTATTCCCATTGTTATTCCCACTTTGCTGTGTAGTCCTCCCCTGACTACGTTCAACCCGTGCATTTGTGCACTCCTTTGCAAAGTGTCCATTTTGTTGACAATTGTAACACCTCACCCTTGACTTATCAAATCCTGGCTTTCCACCTACGAACTTTCTGCCAGTCTTCTTCATGAAACGCTTCACTCTTCTGACTATCATCGCCATCTGCCACTTGCAGATCCATCTCCTCCAGATCATCAGGATCGATCTGGTCATAAGTCTTCTTCCAAAGCAGCAGGGTCCACAATCTTCCCTTGTATGTAGTTCTCGTAAGAAGCAATAAAAGATGCATAGAGTGCAAACTGCTCTTCAGCAGATTTGACACTCATTGGCATCTTAGTGTAGTTATTGCTTGAAGCACTGGAGAGAAACTACTCTTGGATGCTTGAGGTTTCGCAGCACTTGATCCTCCAGAAACAAAGCAAACATCACCGTTCATGTTTACTGACACATTTCCTTCATGAGAAGAGTTAGAACCTGACTCTCCTTTGGAGTAGTAAGCAGCAGATTCAGACTTCGAACTAGAGCCTGAGTTAACTTTGGCACCATACATACCAGGGTCTTGAACCTGATCCGTTGGTGTCCCTTTATGAACCATATTAAGCTCAAAGGTCCTGAGCTTGTTTACTGCTATCTCCAAGTCAAAATTAGGAAAGTCTTTGTCTTCCCTCATTAGAACAGTGTACATTTCCCACTTCGGTGGGAGAGCATCGAGAAGCTTCTCAACTATTTCCTCCTCTCTGTAAGCAATAGAATAGTTGTTCAGATCTGTCATTAGATGATAATATCGGGTGATAATATCATCGAGCGATTCGTTCTTCAAATACTTGAAGACAGAGAACTGGTCTTTAACAGCTTAATCTTCGAGGCACGAATACCCACGTTCCCTTCGAATCTATTCTCAAGAGCATCCCAAAGCTCTCGTGCAGAAGTGTACTTCCGGAATGTATGGAGAATCTCTTGAGGAAGAGCCATAGTAATTGCAGCATGGGCCTTGCTCTCGGCCTCATACATCTTCTTCTCTTCTTCCTCCATCTTGCTGTACTTCTTTATCACATCCCGACCTTCGTATTCCATTGTCGGTGGAATATATCCATCCTGGATGCACACCCACATCTTTGCATCCTGGTATTTAATATACTGAATGAACCTATCTTTCCACGCTACAAAGTCGGTTCCTTTCATCAACCTTGGGGCCTTAGTGGCCGACCCCCGCTTCAACTTCCATTTTGATTAACTCTGAGATGTTAATCGGCGACATTTTCTCGAAAACACGAAAAAACCCGAAAAACCAAAAATTCTTCCAAACAGTACTATAGGCGAAGTTAAGGATAACTTCGCTTAAGTGTTAACTTCGCTGGAAAATCCTTAAATTCGCGTGACTTGGCGAAGTTGAGAATAACTTCGCTTAAGATAAGCGAACTTAGGAGGTAAGCGAAGTTGAGGATAACTTCGCTTAGGCGAACTTATGAGGTAGGCGAAGTTGTGGATAACTTCGCTCAACCTTATATCTTCGCTGAAACCCTACTTCCAGTGACGGCAACTTCGCCTGAAGAACAACAACTTCGCCCGAAGAACACTGAAAATATTCAGATCTGTTTTCGACGATTTAGCAGTTTCCGGTCGGTGTAACGGCTTGAATGTGACTGTATAAGGTGAGTATAAAACACAATATCAACGAAAACGCGTCCCGCGAATAGGTCAAACGAGACGTTTTCTACACCCGCGTGAAATCCCGAACCACACAATCGAGCCTAAAGCTCTGATACCAATTGTAGGTTCCTGGACGGATCGTACACGGGATATCGCTATCTACGCAGGTGCGGAATCCCTGCGTGGGTAGATACGAGCGTAGAATACTAATAACAAACACACGCGATACGAACGAACACGTTATGTATCATAACCTGAAACACGTCTATTTCAGACTCTCGACACGTTCACCTCGAACTACTGGATTACACGTGAACAAACAAAACGCTAACTGACCAACTTATCAACTTCTAAACAGTTAACCCGTAAACTGTTTAAATACACGACAACTTCGCCTCAGGCGAAGTTGTCTATAACTTCGCTCGTTGAACAAGTTCGCCTAGGCGAACTTGTCAACAACTTCGCTTGTTCAACAAGTTCGCCTAAGCGAACTTGTTGATAACATCGCTTATATACATAAACACAAACTTAAACATAATTACATAATAGACTCGATTACAAACGCTAGACTATGAACTACTGACATTTATGTACCAACAGAGGAAAACAAACTTTACATTTGAGATCAAATAGTAACATAACAATAATTAAACATGTTATAGAATAAAATGATTTTAGATCAAATGCATTATAATAACAATTGAGGTTTTATTTTTACAAAATAAAATCTATGTGAATACAATATTAATAAAAACTTTAAAAGTTGTATGTGTTATGGATTATTACACCCAAAATCATAAGGTATGTATTGTGTAAATATATTAATCAAGCCGTTGCATTTTCTATTTATTATTATTCTCATATTTCTCATATAAATCGGCATCTTGTTGATCAAATACACACATACACCTGTGTTGATTTTTATGTAGTAGTAGTAGTAATTTGTAACTACCATTAGTTAGTAACTTATCATTAACTAGACCATTAATAAATATTAGTTACATAACAAAACACTTTATATTTACTAATGTACCCTTTGTATTTAAATAATCAAAAACTAAAAAGAAATTATGTGATTGTTAGAATTACTTCTCGCACTAAAAAACACTTCTGAAACGAACCTAATCCATATATCTAACTATCTATATAATTGCCTACCATAAAATCCTACGTGTCGCACTCACATCGCTCCCCACCCTTTCTAGAGCCACCAGATTGCTTGATTTATAAATATAGGTCTCTCATTGATTTAACCCAGTGTGACCCATTTAACTTTACATGGGTCATAACAGCTCAAATCTAATACCATACGTCGTACCCTTTAATCTTAGAACCATAACAAATCTAATACATTAATAGTGTGTGCACGGTATTTTAAAAAGTTGGATTTAGCTTTCGCATAAAATCGTGTTTTAAGTTTATAAAACTGATTTCTACTAAGACTAAACACACAAAAAATATGCAAGTGTGCGTATCGTATATGTAGAATAGTATTGGTAAGAACCAAATATCGATTCGTGGACACAAATATTTTCAATAATAAATCTTCGTTTTAACTTAATCGGTGAAGATAATCATTTTGTGGTTGATTTTTAAACTTTAATAGAATAACTTATATATAATATATAGGTGAACAAGAAGAGAAATTCTAAATGAGTAAATCAATTGTATGAAGGTTACCATCTAAGATCAAGAATTCACTCCATTCTTCCTTGATGATTATAAAGTAAACATGTGATAAACTTGCCTTAATAATATATGATAGAATAGTCCCTCATTTCTAAGTGAACATATTTTATAATATAAAAGAAAGTAACATGCATATTTTCACGTCCACCCATGCTTAATTTCATGTCTACTACGAGAATGTCAATTTAAGTCGTCAAGTAGTTTAGTAAAGTATAGATATTAGGATTGACTTCGATTTCTCAAATACCAATTCTAACAACTTTAGGTGGTTATAGTTTAGTCACATAACCTCCATTTGGTTGATTTAAGTAGGTTATAATTACACATTCCTGTAACATATAATTTCTTTAACTATTATGATAATCTAAGCAGTCATGTTAACAATTTTATTTCAGAATTATCAAAACTAGAGAAATAGATCAAAGCTTATATCTTATCATTTCGAAGTGCAATATAAGGATCCATGTTTTATCTTAGATAAGTTATCAATATATTCTTTTTACCATTTATAGTCTCCAAGAACATGAGGGAATGATGAATGATTGTTAATTATCAACCTTGATTTGTTGAGTTAAAGTGATAAAACATTTTTCATCAAAGGATAATTGCAAAATAACCATGTACTTTACTAAAACTAAATCATATATTTAGTATAATCATCAAGTAAAACAAAGCTTATTCGTAGAAATTAGATGGTAAATGGAGTTTAGGTCATAATGAGCATGGTTATGAACATCAAATGAGATGAAGATAACAAACACGTGATTAAACTAGAAACATCTAACCAAATATAGATGAATCTCCATTCTTTAATGATGGTGATGATGATAACTTTCAAGCTTTCAAACTCTCCACAAGATCTTCAATATGAGTGTAATGTGTGTTTTTATAAGTGAAACACGTATATATTTCTTATTCAAGCGCACTCTTTGAATGTAACATGCACATCTATTTATAGGCTGTCTGGAAGCCCAGGCACGACTCCGTGTTTGGTGAGGCACGCCCCCCCCCCCCCCCCCCGTGTCCAGCTGTTCACTCGCATTTAATGCTCTGTCAGATCGTACATGCTGACTCACCATGGGGGTGTGCTTCATGAGGCACGACCCCGTGTATATGGGTATCTGTTATATTTTCTTTTGTCTTTTATGAAAGGTGACCACGGCCCCATGTTCTCTGAAGCACGACCCCATGTCCAGTTGTCAAGTATTTTGTCTTTTCTTGCTGATTTTTGTCTTTACTTGCAAAGGAAAGCATGGGGCGTGTTTCTAGAAGCATGGAGAGTGTGTTTTGTTGTTTTCTTTGATTTTTCTTTCCATTTTCATTTGTTTCTTCGTTGAGGCTTGGATTTACCTGAAAATACATTTTAATATGATAAGTAGTTATTTGAACTATATTATTTGATAGAAGTTGCAGTTTTTAAAGATTATTTGATGCTAAAAAGATATATATATTTATATACATCTTCAACGTTGACTACCATCACTCCAACCCTAAATTAACGGTCCAACTCTATACCCTGACGCCCTTTCAATTTCCTTCAATCCAATGTAAACCAAGGCTTCCATACTTCGATTCAAGGTTAGTACAATCCTATTGATTCGTTTTTGGTTGCCAATCGATGATTATGATTAAAAACTGATTTCTTATCTTTGAATTTACAAGCCCCAATCCTAAAGAAATTACACAGAGAATTTGGTCACGACCCTAAAAGTTGACTTCATTTTCGTCAAAGCAATAATTCTTATGGGTTTTGATTGGCTAATACGAATTATTTAACCCCCAATTCAAGTTTTTGAAGCTTCGTGGGTATTAGTTTCTTTCCGAATTATTTCATGTTTAGTTGATAAATTTCAATTTGAGATGCATTGTTCATTCGCCATGCCTTCTCCATGTTCCTAGAAACCCTAAATCCGAACAAGACGTCAAATATGACCCTGCGCTAATCATTCTGACCAACGACGGCGAGGCCTATGATGACCTAAATTCTCAATGCCAAGTTACCGGTACGCTTAATTGAAGGTTTCTGGCAAATTCAAATCACTCTAGGGAGATATGTATGACTCAATTTGATCTCAAATCACAATTCAAAGGTTTTTTCAAACATAAAAAGTTTCGTTTTACAGATTGAAAATTGAAAATCCATGTAAAATTGGAGATACTTGCATATCGTAATTAACCGAAGATGATACTGATTTTGTTTAGACTGAACCTTGAGATCTGCACTGCTGATCCGTTATAATTTTATAAAAAAAATCCATGTTTACCCTCAACATTTATCTGCAAATATGCATCGATCCAGCATTTGTAATTGATTTCGCAATCTATGATTCAGTAAACACCATGGGTATTTATGGTATTTTCAATCGAATTTGTTGTTGCTGCTGATATTAGATTTGGGAGAATTGAGGAATTGTGATTATATTATTAGTTAATGTAACGATATGTTGTTTTCTGATGCTAAACTTCATTTCTAAAGGAACATAAGTTGTACAGATCTGTCTAATAAGAGCAACATGGTTCTTTAAAGGGGTAAAGAAAATGTAAGTTTTACATTTGAGTTTAAAGATCTTAGGAGTTAACACATATTTTATTTGAAAGAAATTAAAGTCTTACATAGAGACGAGCTAAGCCGAAAAATATATGAAATAAGACATTTACAGCAGAGTTAAATAAAAAGGAGAATACATATGCAAATGAAGTCTTAAAAGAGTAGTGGCATCATTGGAAAAAGGAAATCAGTGATATTAAGGTTAAATCTATGTTGATTATAGCATAAGTCTCTTTCCTTTTTCTTTTACAATTATTTGTTTTCTTACAGATGGAGAAAAATGAACTGAAGGTTGCTTTGGAAGTTATTCGGTACCACCATAAGGGATTAATTTTATAATAGTAGGTGCATTTCTTAACATTGTTGGTTCGCTTGTAGCAATAAAAAGTTAAACACATATTGCAAAACTATTAATCTTTCACTTATTGTGCAGGAACTTCTCATTGTTTTTCTACTAATGTAAAACTATTGCATCTTTTATTTAGATCCATTTTGACAGGTATGCATTATACATTTACTATTAATGTTGCCCTTCCATATTGATTTAAACAATATGATTTATTAGACTTTGGTATCATTAGTCTCAAATAGCTAATATCAATTAAGTGAACTATACTCAAGTGTATTTAATTGATTTAAGGTAGTTTGAAATAAGGTGATATGATTTATCGTCGTTTCTCACTTGTACTTAATCAGACTATGTGCATTGCCTTCTTAGTTTTGTTTCTCTCTCTTTTTGTTAATCACTGCATAGGCTTTCTTAGTAGGTGAAATCAGTAGAAGATGATGATAACCTCTGTCACTTGATTTAAAGTAAACTTTATGAAATCGGTTCATAGTCATCATCTGATCCAAATCGAGCGTGTTCTGCATTCTTTGAGGTAGTCAACTACTCTTATAAGCACTAAACTTTTCGTGTCGACTAATTTGGGGATTAAAGAATGTTGATGCAATTATATGGTATTCGCCTATCATGTGTAAATTACGGTTTCTTCTTCCTCAACATGGTTTGGTGCTTTTTTATCTGCAACCATATTAAGATGGATCGTAGATCTTGAATTTCTCAAATGAGCGTGAAATCTTAAGATGATAATTCATGAAGTTCAACAAGAATGACAATGAACTTTCTTTGTGAACATGTGCACGTTAACATACCAAAGGCTTCCCTTTTATAGGTAGTGAATCATCAAAACGTTTTACTTGAAAACCGAAATGATGTAGCTTATCATCAACAGTTATTGGTTATAATTCGGTTGCAAGTGAGGTAATTTCTTTAGTAGGAAAACTCTTACAAGTGATGATTAGTTATTGTATACAGCTACTTACCAGTTACCACTAGTCATTCATTACCACTGATGATCATGGATACAGTTTCATTTGATGTAAGTACGCTTAATTGCCTACTCATATCTTATTACTTAACAATATACTAATTTGGTTTTATAAAATTTAGAAACGCAAACACCACGATTCAACCAATCAATCAAGAACAGAAAAACAATAGATGAAACCCAAAAAATAGAGGAAAAAAAGAAAAACAGAAATTGTATTAATCGAATCAAAAACCTTTGATTTGTTAACACTTAACATCGACAGTTCTATAATATACATCAAACGATGCAATGTTCAGGATAGGCAACAATTATTTTAATTTAGGAGATAACTTATACGGTTACGAGATAACTGTTAACCACATTCCCTATAATCATAAATCTTAATCGGTGCATCTCTTAAACCTAAATACAGTTTCACTATGACCTCTTGACTATTTTACATAATATACAAGACATTAAACATACTATTAACTAATTACATAAATGACTCGTAACTTTCATCCAAATTTGTATCATAGATTTAAGGCCAACATCAACATGTATGACGCATCAGTGGTCGTGACCGGAGTAAGAGATACTGACGGTTTGGGGTTCAAAGACAGGGTGAGGAGGTAGAAAATGTGACCCAAAGGGCGAAAAAAATGCTTAGCCAGCGAAAAAGTAATACATATTAGATTGTTATATGCACCATAATGGAACAAAATACAAAAACTTTATACATTGTCTCAGTTTCAAATGGGTGCATGTACACCATAATGGGAACTTAAACCCTAAAACATTCTGTATGATTATAATGTTTGACTCTGTAACACTCTCAGGGCGGGCCTAGACCCAATCCTGGGCTCGACGACCGTTTAGGGCACGGTTTCGGTAAAGGGCATAAATATAAATATATATATATATATATATATATATATATATATATATATATATATATATATATATATATATATATATATGCATGTATAAGCCTTTTTAAACATTACAAGTGAAATTAGATGAGTGGCTTTTGAAATAATGAGAAAAAGAAGGAAAAATGATACAACAAAGAAAATGAAATCTTGCCGGAAGTTTTTCCGGTGGGTATATTGTCACACCCCGACCAAGCTAGCGGAACATGCTGGGGTGCAACGGATTGCCCAAAACACAAGACACTATTAAAGTGAAAATATTTAATCACCTCATTTAAATTCATAAAATCATAAAAGTCACATAACTTGTTCATACAATAACCGAATTCAAATCATAGCAAATAATATATTGTTCATTTTGCTAATATCCTAATAGTCTTGATAACGTTTTCTTCAAGCTCTCGAGTCAACCTAAATTCAAACCTGTAACATTGCATAAATAGAATTGTCAACACAAAGGTTGGTGAGCAATTTCATAGTTTTGAACAAAATGCATATAATAGGAAATTCCACAACTTGTATACAAAACAATAAATAATAGCAACAATTTAGATAATGAAATCATTAATAAGAATACATAGACGACACCTTGCTATAAGGGGATGCCAAATAGGCTAGGATTTATATGAAATCGTTAATAAGAATACATTAACGACACCTTTCTATAAGGGATGCCAAATATACTCGGATTTATGAATCAACCAACCAAAAGCGGTAAACACATTAGCATATAAGCATGTAAGCATAGAACCCAAATCGAGCATTTATTTAAGTAAAATATACAATAAAGTTTGTGGTTTAAGACTCAAGTATAAAACATTTAGTTTGAATAGGTTTGCAATATCACCCCCAAAACGAAAGATGAAAAACGGGGGATGAAAGTACTCGCGTTCAAGTAATAAACTTGATCGGTAAAATGACGAGTAACCGGAAGGATGCGGGTTAACGAGCAAAGCCTAGATGAAAGGAAGTCTTGTATTAGAAAGGTTGTCTAGGAAGTCTTTAAATAAAATAAATGATAAGAAGTGCAAACAATTTAAAGTTAAAGGTTTAAAATGTGAATATTTAAGAAATTATAATAATAGTCCCTTAAGAATATAAGTTTGCTTGAAACCGGGTTAAAGTATCTAGCCCTTATTATTTACTCAACCTATGTTAAGTAATAAGTGGGTAAAAATGCAAGAATGCAAGTCCCTTTGATATATATAGATACTAAAACGGGTTTTTAACTAGTGTTCGAGTTGTTGGTTCAGGTCGTAATAATTGGTCAAACCCAAAGTCAAATTTCCAAAATAATGAATGTTATGAGATAACTCAAATTTAATAAGACTTAACCAAGTATGTAGTTCTATTGTTTTAGGAACAACGTTCGTTAAGCGAGTATTCAGTTTTGTTGGTCCAAACTTTGTTATAAGATCAAGTTGGATTCAACATTCCAAGTACTTTAAAAAAATAATTAAAATCAGTTTATAAAGTGTTTTTAAATAAATATACAAGTCTTGATAGCTAGAAACACACTTGTGTGTCTTAAGCGAGTGAAATCGGTTTAGTTCGTTTTGGTTCGGTTTCCATCTCGGAATAAGATCAAGAATGGTTACTACATGCCCAAACATCAAGGAACTGGTATAATAATTTATAAATGATGTTACTTAAGTTTTACAACCAAAAAGTCAATAATAAAGTCTTTAAACGAAAGTTCGGTTTTCAGTTCGGATCTTGTTTCGGGTCAACCCCGAGGTTAGATTTCACAAATCCATAACCATGGAACTCATAAAAATGATTTTAGAAACTTAAATCTAACATAAAGCATGTTTATACAATTATTTAACAAAATAAGTAAACAAAGTTCGGTTTATGGTTTAGAGCTATTTACGGTTAAACCGAGGCTAGTCTCTACAAACTCATAACCATAGAACTTCATAAATATGATATACAAACTAAAATGAGCAGAAGTTAAGCATGGTTAATAAGCATAAACAAGTTATATATATATATATATATATATATATATATATATATACAAACTAAAATGAGCAGAAGTTAAGCATGGTTAATAAGCATAAACAAGTTATATATATATATATATATATATATATATATATATATATATATATATCAAGGACCACGTGAGTCCTCCATGTAGCATTGCCTTACGAGGCCCGACATTTCACCAACCGAGACCGGAGAAATGACCACCAAAGGTAACAATGGGTGTATCTTATATATATATATATATATATAGGGGAAGGTTATCCTAAAAATAAGTAGTTTCCTAGAAAGACTAAGAATAAATCATAGCCATTGGATCATATCAATCAATGATTGAGATTTAAAATTAACAAAAACCATCATAGTTTCCTAGAATTACTCTTTCACAATTATAACCGACATAGTTTCCTAGAATTATTCTTTCACCATAGGTTTTAATGCCAAATGTCAAATTTATATTGGTTCTTACCATTCCTAGGAAACAACTTCTTTTTATTTGAACTCTTTTCTATATATATATATGTGTGTGTGTGTGTGTGTGTGTGTTATATAACTATCTTCAAGTATTAATAAGAGCTAACAAGTTGATTAAAATGAAAGACTAAGGTCAGTTTGACTTTTGAAAGCCAAACTTCCAAGAACAAAACCTTTAAAAGCTTTGAATTTGAGAGATAAAATGAAGTATGAGCAGAGAGATTAATGGAGAAGAGGGTCTTGTATATATAAGATAAGATTGAAAGGGTTATGCATGAGGTTTAATGAGTAAAAATCGGATTTGGATAATAGAGTGTAAAGCACAAACAACAAACAAATATGCAGTTGTATCTGATGCCCGTCGCGCTACGCGACGGGGCTTGGCCTCACCCATCGGGCGGCAGATTTTTCAAACTTTGATAATATGGCATGTTTGGTCCCTGGAGTTGTTTTAAAGCGTTTTAAGGTATTTTAAGGACCGAAAAGGGTGTTTTTGAGACTCGACAAGTATAAAACAAATTTGTAACATAAAATCCATCATTTTGATTATATCGAAGGTTTCGGTTTACAAAACGAGTCGGTTTACATGATAAACGAATACAAATAGGACCCGGAATTAACGAATGTCACATGTATGTTGCAGCTTGGAGTATTTTTAATGGAGGAGAAGATGATAAAAAATTGATATTTTATTATATTTACTTTTGTACTTTTCTGCCACTTTTTTCGTATGATTGTTGGCATTTCTTTTTTAACAAAATAAAACGAATTTATATAGGGCCTGGTAATGTCCATATCTTAGAAAGTAATTTAACAATCAACTCATTTAATAATTGTTTTGTTTGTCATCCATATCCATGTGTATTTTGTTTAGTTTTGCTTATTGTTATTACAATTACCGTTTAACTTTTGAAAAAAAATATATATAAGGGATTAAGGTCCATCTTTTATGTTTGTCTTGGGCACTCGAAATCTCAAAGACGACCCTGAATAGTCTAAAGTCACATTTCATTATATGGTGAAAAACAAGAATACTGTTGAACAACATTCATCCTAGATGAAGCAGATGATTGTCTTGGTTATCTACAGAGTAAAAAGCATGCAGTATGATAATAGGAAAACTTATGAATATTGTTGGAATATTTTAATAATATGCATCATGTTGGTAGAGATGGAATATATTAAGAAAAATTGGAGACCGCTAGATCAACCCTGCACAGAGCATCAAGTTTTTAAAACAATAAAAATGGTCATAGCCAACATCATTGATAATTTCCTTCTGTTTTAAATCACTTTTCTCATTTTCTGTTGACATAGGAATGACAATATTTCGGCCCACTTAATAATATTTTATAGCAAATGCATCAAATCAGAAAATTCATTAAAAGAAACGGGTCGGGTATGAGCTGTATTTTAAATTAATAGTTACATAAAACTGCTTTATTCATACATTTAGATTATTATGATCTAATTTTAGTTATAACGTCTAAAATATTAGCTCTTTAAGAAGCTTGGCAATCGTTCCTGGGTCAACCCAACTCGATCCATTTTGAGTTATTATCGGGTGTGGCATCTTTGACCATAATATTATTGAATGGGTTGAAATTGGTTGTTATCCGATGTGGAAACTAGTTGGTAAATTACGTACCTGAGTCAATAACTGATAGTCAACCAGCTGGGAGAAAACTTTAACCAATAGAAGATGGACATGTGGCACTTCTCGATAGCCATCAACTTTGTGGTACAATAGCAGCTAGTGCACGTGCATATGCTGGAGGAAGACTTCTCAATATGGGCTTCATTTGATGACCGTAAAGTGATATCAAGTGAGAAACCGCACTTCCTATTTGAACTTTAACTTCTCGTGTTTCAAGTGGTGAGATAGCTACTTGTACAAATACCAAAACCAAATCCGATACTAACTCAAGGATCTGTTCAACGGTTGATAATATAAGTTCTGAGTTCTTGAGGGCAGAACAGTATATGTTAAGCAAGTACCTGCGAGTTGGATGATAAAATAAGGTCGCAAATGCAAGTGTAAACAGGAACAGATTCTTCATAATCTTCTTTTAAAGGAAGAACTTGGAGAAGCATAGGGAGAACCTGTTTGACCCATTAGAGATAAATATTCATAAGTTGAACCGACCCATTTATAAGTAAACGCGCCAACATGGCTTCATGTCTATATACTAACCTGATTCAGTGGAACTGAGTCCTGGTGTGCCATAATCATCTTCGCAACTGCTCCTGCAGCGTTGTCCTTAACCGCACCGTCTGGTTCAGATTCTTCAAACAACGGGTAAAGGCAATGCAATGCATCATCAAAGTATCTGATAGATAAAAGACAGACAGAAAGAACCAAACATGAAAAATATATTATATATATGACTGGTCAACTAGTCTAAGTGAAAGAAGTGTACTTGAGGCTGCAGTCGCCACCATTCTTGCACAACTCTCCGAGACAGAATGCAGCATTTCTCCTATTGGTTGCTGATGAGGAAGCTAACTCTTTTAGTACAAACGGCATCAAAGGCTGAAACAAGAATTCAAATAGAATTAAACGCCATGAAAACAACCGGAATTTAAACAGAAAATTCACAAAAAGATTACATTTACATAGTCAGCAATCATAGGCCCCATATTCTGAGTGACTTCAGCAAGACATGCAACCACCATAGTCCAGTCTTTAGATGAGCTTGACCCGTCCTGCAGGTCATTGATTTCATATAAGTTGGAGAAAAGAGTGATGAATGCCAAATACTAGAGGTGGCCATTTCGACCCATTTATGTTTTACCTCATACAGCTCAAACATCACCCAAAGTATATTTTTACTTCATAAAACCTCTTAAATTAGTTTATTTGATAAATAAGATTATCATTGAAACTATCTAACTTCGTAATGGGCAAATATCATTAAAATCCAACATAATTTTTATTTTTTATCACAAAAGTCTAAACAATTTTTTGCACATTAATTGTAATCACATTTATACAGTAAAAAAATTGATTTTTTTTTGGGAAAAACGAGTTTCAGGCTAGCAAACCCATTTCAAGTTTTAACGTGACCAAAGTACCAACCATTTTGACATGTTACCGACCCCCTGCCACCTCTAAAAAATCAAATGATGTAAGCTTGAGTAAGCTCACCGCAAACTCCATTAATGGATAAAACAGAATTGCAAAGATAGGTTCAAAGTTGGAGCCCATGGTCTTGGAAAGTACAGGAAGAAGGTCTGTAACAGCATCCATGAGTACTTCATTTTGACCAGGGTCATAAACCTTAATATCACTGCCAGGTTCTACTTTCTGACATGCTGACATCTGCTGTAGTAATACAAGAGTTGACTCTACAAGACTACCTATGTCTGAAAAAAAAAAGATGATGTGAACCTCTAAGAAGTTAGTATATGAGGTCATAATTAAAAGTAAATCATACGAGATTCCATGACAACGAATCCAAAATCATTGATGATCTGTGCTACACTAATGCAAGTTTGAGCAACCACTTCCTTGTCATCATCTTGAATCATTGTCTTGATATAAATGGTCATCACAGAATCTGAAATAATACATTGTAAAATTTAAGGAACCGATTCAACACTCATCATCTGCTGCTAACATTTACTGACTTACCAAGAATTTGTTTCATCTGTGACTCTCCGTCCTGCAAATTTGAAAGAAAACTTACACTTTAACCAGAAGACTATGAAACATAGTGATTGTTTCTTAAACAAAACCTCCTAAACCAATTTGTTGAAATAAAAGATTATGACTGAAGTAATATACTTTTGTAATCAGTTTTAAATAACTAGTTATTTAGACATATTTAGACAAATAATGTTAGTTTCACGACATTAGCTAACTAGCCATTTAACCATCGCTACTGAATACCAGTCAAAGTAATATTAGATGGTAGATGTAATTTTATGGTATTAAATGTTGAGTGCCTATTCTAATGTCATATACTCATATGTATACAATAAAATTTCTTATGTATTCAGATGCAAAAGAGAATAGCTGAAATTCCTAAAAGGTAATATGAGTAATTAAATGCCTTACGCTATCACCGTGTAAGTAGACATGAGCCGCTGTCAAAATATCTGCAATCAGAAGTCAGAACCAACTAACTTTTAGAGATGGGAAGAACAAGCATCACCAGATGAAATATTAATTTATTCTGATATGTTTAATTGAAGTGTAACACATGAAGAGAATTATTTATCACTTACGTTTTAAACCAGTAATCGCCTGAAGTCGAACATCTTCATGGAAATGTATTGAATGTTTAATCATAATCATTAATGACTCTTCCAAATATCTTGATATAATTAAAGACTTGCAATTTATAACTTCTGGTATATGTTCAAAGTGTAAAATACAAAAAACTAAAAGGATACGGGGCAAAGGCACTCTTTGTATGAAGGGCGAATAGACCAAGGGCTTGAGTTGCAGCAGCCTTTTCATCTAAAACATCTGTTCTTATACTGATATTTCCTATTCTCGGTTCATCATCAGCTTCATCATCAGATGAAACCGCTCCCAATCCAACATCTTCATCTTCATCACGATCAGAATCATTAATACTCACAACAGGCCCATCATCAAGATTGCAAGAAGAGAATGCCAAAGGTACAATATGTGGAAGATACTGTTTACAATAATATAATTCCAAAAAACAAAAAGAAAATATAAAACCATACTTCTTAGAAAATAATCAAAAGTTAGTGTATACCGGAACCATTCCATCTTCCAAAGTTTCTGTCACATTGCTAAAAAGTCCATGAGTGTGCTTGCGAAGTTCACTGCACTCCAGTCCATAACCCTAAATCATACGTTAGATGTCAGAGCACTTCATAATTTAGGGCTGTAAACGAACCAAATGAACACAAATGAGGCATATTTATAACTAAATTTCTTGTTCTTGTTCATTCGCTAAGAAAATGAGGTGTTTGTGTCAGTTTATGTTAGTGCGTTAAAAGTATAAACAACGGACAAAAATAAAAGAACGTAACCAAACATAGATGAACGAATAGAACTGAGTGAACGCTAGTTAAAAGTAAACACGGACATCCATATGTTGGACCTAAGAAAATAATAAAACTAAACTAAATTGTGATTGTTGTTATTTTAATTTTATATAACTAAACTAGATAGTAATGGGCCTAAACGTTTTTAAGGAATATATAAACAAACAAACATGAACAAAAATTCACGAACATAAATGAACGGACAAGACATGTGTTCATGTTCGTTCGTTTAATTAGTAAGCGAACATAAGCAAACTTCCCACAAATATTTAACTGAACTTGTGGTTTGTTTACAGGCCTACTTCAGATATGTAGTGTGACTTAGGATAGATGGAATGAAATAATCATTACAGAAATTGCAGCTGCAATAAAAGGTGGTAAATTTGGTTCCATTTTTTGCCTTCCAACAATTACTGAAACTATCCCGACCAACTCAGTAGCTCTTGCTCGTAAACAGAGGTCTTCTACATTTGTAAGAACCATAAAATGTTTCATCAAGTCAAGAACCCTTTCTGCGTATGGGATAAAAGCTTTATCCGCAGCAGACACAACTGAACCAATTGCAGACTGCAAAATTAAGAAAATGTTGAAAAAGATGCTGATCATTCAGCAAGTAAATTATTAAGAATGCATCGCTACCAGACATGTTTCTTGTACTATTCTTGGACTATTCTGAAGAGAAGCAAGTAGTTTCCCCAACAGAGGATCAAAAAATGGGACAATTTCCTCATGCATGTTCTCACAAAATGCTGCTAATGCATAGTATGATTTCTCCTGCAAAGAAGATTAAGTTACATCCATAAAGAACTGAACATTTTATGATATTAATGTACCTTCACATCATCAGACGCATCGTGTAAGGATCTTAATACACGAGGAAGAATCTTTTCATAATGAGAGATGATTTCAGGCTGCAGAAATTCAGCAAATTGACCTAATACATATGATGCAGAGCCTCTTACAACCTGTTCAGGATCTCTTAAACCCTCTAAGACAATATGTAAAACAGGTTCAAGATTATCTTTCATTGACTCCAAGCAACCTTCTGAGACCAAACCCAAAACAGTGATAGAAGCTTCTCGAAACTTTGGATCAACACTCCGATTGTTCTCAGAAGCAAATTCAAAAACTACTGGAAACACATGATTTGACAACTTTACAGACAAAGTATCAAAGACTTCTGCAGCAGCACGGTCTGATGATATGTCATCATCTAAATCACTCCCGGTTGGGTCTGTAAGCAATAGAAACATAATTTGGAGTATTGGAATGATCAGCTTGTGGTTCTTGAGTGAATTGGATCTATATTTAGCAAGCCATGAAATGATTTGAATAGCTTGATGACGAGTGGCAATTTTTATATGTGAACTGCAGCAAACCTCAAGAGAGAATTTGACTATGGCTCTGATTGATTCTCCAGGAAGAGGAACTGGAGATTCAATCAGTTCATCAAATATCTCAAAAGCAATTAAAGCATTATCTTCATCACCAGATGATAAACATTTTCTTGAATAATTCAATATGCTGGGAATATACTCGCAAAATCTAACCTGCATGCATATGCATAAGAATGAGTCCAGAAGCCTTCAACAAAATAATATCTAAAACAGATAAACTCACCAACTGAGAATCATCATGAGTTGAATCGAGAAAAGCCCCAATTGCCCTATTCAAATAATAAAAGTTACAAGGTACCTTATAAGACAACATTCATACGGAATTAGTTTCTAAAACTTCCAATAAAAATACAAGTTTTGACAGAAAATATTACTTGAGAGAAGCAACTCTAACATCACTGATCTCGTCTTGTAGGCACTTGATTAAAAGGAATTTCAAGTCTGCAAAATATGGTTGAAATGAATCCCCATTTGTCTCGGTTAAAGAGGTAAACAATAGTAATCCCACCTGCATCATAAAGAAGGATATAACAGTTTTTGTTTGTAGGTTATAATAGTCATAAAAATATGTGTTCAGTTGGATAGAACGTGGCGAGACATGATTTAGAAACAAACAGCATACGATCATTTTAAAATCATAATGCAGAACAGAACAAATGAAGCACCTCTCTCAGATCTTCTTGTGCATTTTGACTGCAATGAACTATAAAGGGCAGTAGGTCTGACCACTCGCCACCTGGAAATTTGGCAATAACAGTCACCACATTTGCACTAGCTCGCCTCACAGATGGACTGACAATGCAAGATAGCCATAACACAATCAATTTTGTGTTGTGGATTAAGAAGAAACATCAACGTATAGAATCATATTCATTGCATATACGATAAAGCCTTTGATTAATGACACAAAATAAATCTGCTAAGGTAAGAAGATAACCATTTTGAAACATGATACGTGCATAAGCCATAAAGACATGAACAAACAAGTGTTTTTTAACCTAGATGTGCATCACGCCTGGGAGGTGTTTGTACGAGTAGTGTATGCATAAGGTACAAGTAACTATAACTCATAATTGCGCGCATCAGGAAATGGCAGCTCATAGCTCCACCTGATGCGATCTCATCAGCGCATTGAAGGAACCGCAATTCTAAACCTAGCTACCGATTTCAATTATTCGTACACGCTTTAATCAAATCACATTTCTAGAACTAATCAAATAATTATGTAAAACTTTCAACCTGTACTCAGCTATGATGCTTTCGAGGAGAGATCGTTTAACAAACTGGCGCACATCATCCGGAAGCTTCCTCCAGTGACCGGTGATCTTCTTCCGGAGGAGAACGGCGCAGAGCTGGCGGACATTGGGGGTTTTCGCGTTGCGTATATGATCGATAAGCTGCGGAACCACCTCTGGATCCCTAGCGAGACGTTTAATCTGATCCTCCGCGTTCCGTCTCGCCTCGTTGTCCGGCATGAGGAATTGAAGGAGGAGAAGCTCCAGTGATTGCGCCATTGTTGTTGTCTTCTCTCGCTATCATTCTCTGTATTTGGACGTATAGGTTGTGAGGGTTTTGGTTTTGGTTTTGGCGCGAGGGGAAATAGTGATTTGATGATATATATAGTTGGTTTACAAACAAAGGTCGTTAGATTAAATCTCTTTATTTATTTATTTATTTTCTTGACACTGACTTTTTTTTTAACCATCGTAGTCTATAAATGTAGAGAACCCGATGCCCTACTATGGTGTACTACGTTATTTTAACCGAACTCACACTGACTTTATAGTTTGGCTTGGCCGTTTTCACGAAAACCATATCACCGTCTATCACTTGACATACGTGGTGTCATCACAAGAACATAACTCTCTAACGTAACACACGGTGGGACGAAAATCCAGGTGCCTCGGGATTCGAATTGACAAACTCACAAGGCCTAATTCAAATCCTTTATTGCTATAACCCACCAAAAGTGATATAAGTAGAGATTGAACTTGAGTTTCACTAAAAACCCCAATTCTCCTACTACTAGATCACAAGTGAAGATTTTAGATTTGTTGATTGGGTGCGGGACGTTCTTTGGGACATCTTAAGGCGAGCCGGGATATCAGCTAAAAAGGAAGCCCCTGTAAACTTCCTTACAGACCCCACGGAAGGGAGATCCACTCTACGACCGGCAGATTTGCTCGTCTTTGGTTGGGTCGGGGGAAAACACGCTTGTGTTGATCTCACGGGGGTATCTCCCTTAGCTGGTTTGAGGGATAATGGGTTTGCAGCTGGGCAAGCAATGAAAAGGGCTGAAACGAAGAAGGTGGAGAAACATGCTAAAGCCTGCGAAGAGAACCAACATGTTTTTGTCCCTCTGGCTTTTGATACCTTTGGCTCCTTGGCACCGGAAGCTATCTGTTTCCTAACCAGGGTCCAACGGGTTGTGCATAGTAATGTGTCGACTCCAAAGGGGCAGGGGTATGTCTTTAGCATGTTAGGGTTTGCAATTCAGAAAGGGGTGACGGCACAGCTTGTTGTCCGCCTACCTGCTATGTTGATGTAATATCTATGTTTCTATATAATGTTCTTTTTTAAAAAAAATAGACAAATTACAAAAAAACTAAAAAATTATTATTTATTATTATTATTATTATTATTATTATTATTATTATTATTATTATGTATTCTAGAAAACTATGTATTCGTTGGGTGTATTAGTGAAGTGAATACATGGAGAATTATTTTGGATTAACAATCATGTCCTTTCGCCAATTCTTTCACACTCTTTATGGAGAATTATTTCTTTATGGTGTAAAATCCTTTTGTGTGTGTGTGTGTTTGATGTTGGATTAGTCAAAGATACACAAATACGTGATGATGCCAAAGGAGAAAGCAAAGATGGTTCAACTTATTATCCTGATTGCAATGTGGGTATTTTGGAAGGACCGCAATAAGTCGTGTTTGAAGGAAAGGAAAGCTGGCCTACTTGACAAAAATTATAAAAGATGTAAAAGTTTTTTGTTTCCTTAGGATTAGAAGTCGGTCAAAGGAAAATGTGTTAACTCGGGACAATTGCATATCATTTAATCTTTTAACTTTGTCTTAGGCTAGTGGTTTTGGTGTATTGTTCTATTTATAGCTAGACTAGTGGTGGGTATCTCGTGGGTTTTCTTCTCCTCTTTTCTATTCTAATATTTGTTGGTTACTAAAAACGTGCATTTAAAATGGGAAAGTTAGACCATCCTCTATGGTGGGGGCATCGAAGCCCTTCTATAGTGTCACGTTAGCTCCATGTAAGCACCGGAGGCATCGAAACCCCAATCAATAATGCACAGTTATGGTTTAATGCCCCCAAGGATGCCCCTATTATATATATATATATGTGTGTGTGTGTGTGAGAGAGAGAGAGAGAGAGAGAGAGATGGAGAGATGGAGAGAGCTGCCGAGAGGATGACCCACATTCACACACAAAGGCGCCCATCGTTTGGACGACCCTTAGGTCCGCGCCCCACCATCAAGGGCGCCCCTTAATGGTGTTATGCGCGCCAAGGGCGCCCGCCACCTCACTTGACCACGCCCCATAGTGGGTGGTCTTATATATAGAGAGAGAGAATGACCAACAAACATAGAATGCCTAGGTACTCCGTACGGGGTGACCCAATGACAAAGGCCACCGCCTGCTGGCCCAATCCAGCCGTACGAAGTCTTTAAGCTCCTCCAAGTTATCTCCGGTTCCCGGGAAAATCCACCACCCCAAGGCCAACTTGTGGTAAACCCGGCCGTCCTCAGGATCGAACTTGAGATCAAAAAGATACAGCCACTCATGTCACCCAGAGTGTTGTAAGTGAGGTTTGAACTTGGATTTCCATTAAGAAACTCATACTCTCTATCACTGCACCATATTGTTAAAATAACAAAGTATTTGCATAAGGTCTTTTTCTTTATGTTTTTTTTTTCTGAACAACAAATTTATAAACACTAACCAGAGGCTATATAAAGATTACACACACACAAATGAAAATTAGTGTAGTTTTAAATTCTATTTCAATACATTATAATTTTTTATATATATTTTAGTCTTCTATTTTTTTTATTAGTATTTGAGAACAATGTGACTGTAGTCAATATGAGATATGAACCTTTACAAGGTTGATATTCTTAAACTAACGTTTGATTTAATCATATTGAATCTTGATTGAGTAACATAATCTTTTATTTTTGTTAAAAAAGTGGCTCGGTTTATTTATTTTTGTTTAAAAAAGTGATTTGGTTCATAAATTTTTGTTTAAAAAGTAGTTCTGTTCGTTTAATTTTGTTAAACAAAAGTAGTTCAGTTCGTTTATTTTGATTAGAAAATTTTAGTTTTGATTTTAATTTAAAAATAATTTTACCACATAAGCAGTCCACATTACTATTTTTGCCACGTCATCGTGCATATCATCATCCCCATAATAATAATAATAAAATAAAGAAATTTAACCCGGTTAGTAAAAAAGCTCGTTGGCGGCCGATAGATCAAATCTTAAGGTTGTTATGGTAATTATTTAAAGTGGCTTAACGCTGGCCATTGAGACAAAGTTTGAATTAGTAAAATCTAATATCACTTTAATTAAATTTTAATACACATATAATATAAGTTATAATGTAAACGTAAATGTTCACATTTTAGAGCATTTAAGAAAATTATAAAAATAATGCAAAGAAGGAAAGCAAATTTTAGAACTACCAATTCTCTACCAAACCAACTACATAGGAAAATTCTCTACCAAACCAACTACATAGGAAATTAAAGAAGAAACACCGTTGGACGCCTTAATAAAACCAAAATATGAAGACTATTGTAACTTGTAGAAGCACTTAATATACATCGTGTTTACGAATAACTAGCGTAAGAGCTCGTGTTTCCCGGTGAGACGCAACAAAGATTCAGTTGGTAACAGTTTGGTTAGTTATGGTACGCATCAAAAGTTTTATGTTAGATATAGTTTACGATACGATACAAAAATAAAACAAATTAATCTCACAATATTAGAAAAAAAATTAATCAATCATTAAGGTACATACAACACACCATAGAGTTTCAAAATTACCGCTGAGGGGTTGACTCTTAAGTTTGATAGCAGTCATCACATGTTAAGTTAAGCATTTAGGATGATTTTGTTAATGGAGTTCCAATTCTTAAATTGAAGACGATGATGTCGATGACATTATATTATGTTCAGAAGACCAAGATACATTCGTATTTTAGTTTGACTTTCTATAGTCAAAATCAGGATTTTAGTTTTAAAATTTAGTTTCACTTTCAAAAGTCAAAATACAGAGTTAGAATTAAAGAAAAAAGAGAGGAAATTACCATTGTCAGTGACATGTGACATATGTGCATCCTATTGATGTATGGGTAAAAATATGTGCGCTAAGTATTTAAATTCGTGTGTTTTAATTAGTTATATATTGTGAACACGATTACTTTGAGTGCGTTTATGGTTACAGGTGTGCGGAGCTTAACGGAGCTTAATCGGAGCTCATTTGGAGTGTTTAAGGATGGAAGAATCAAGATTATACGAAGAGAGGCGATCGGGAGCTTCACCAGATGTTCGAGAAACAATAAGAACGAGAAAACGAAGTTTTGGAGAAGTACCAGCCGTAAGCTACGCTCCCCAGACCGTAGCTTACGGTCTGGTAGCAACCATAAAGCAGACTCTCCCAACCGTAGCTTACAGTTTAACCGTAAGCTAAGGTTCCCATACCGTAAGCTACGGTACATGACCGTAAGCTACGGTGACCAGACCGTAGCTTACGGTCTGGTCTGACGGAAAAGGGGATTTTGGTGATTTTCTTTCATATATAAAGCCATTAAACCCTAAGATCGAAGACATTCAATATTATTCAGTTTTGGGACTTCTTGGAGGCGATCTTGCACCACCAACACTCATCTTAATCACAAGATTGATCCATAAACACTTTCTCTAATACAATCATCAAGAGTATGAAAATCACGATGTTAGGCTAAAGGCTTCATAACCATCTCCGGGTGTAGGGTTGAATTGCATGTTAGGTTTTGTTATTCTATACTTTAACTTTGGATTTGTAATTGCTTAATCATTCGGTTGATCAATTCTTTGTGTTTGCTTTTGTGCTTAAACGATTTTTTTAATTGATTACTTAATATTTTGTCAGTTAATTGATTTGTGGTTATCAACAATTAGGATTAAGTTATTTCGTCATTGACCCGTTTATTGTTAACCATATTATTGATTCTGTGTTTCAACAAGTAAAACCGATTATCAAATAGATTTTCATTTAGCCGTGTCAATTGTTCGGATTCAGTTCTGACGATCAACACAGTCAATCTTTAAGTCTTTTGATTTACATGTTTTATTAGAAACCGTCCAAAGAAGTATATCAATTCCTTAACTTGCTGCACAACCCGAACCCTGGAGTTTGGTTATGAAGCCTTTAGCCTGGCATCTCGATCTTCATACTCTTGATGATTGTGTTAGAGAAAGTGTTCATGGATCAATCTTGTGATTAAGATGAGTGTTGGTGGTGTAAGATCGCCTCCAAGAAGTCCCAAAACTGAATAATATTGAATGCCTTCGATCTTAGGGTTTTATGGCTTTATATATAGAAGAAAATCACTAAAATCCCCTTTTCCGTCAGACCAGACCGTAAGCTACGGTCTGGCCACCGTAGCTATGGTTGGGAGAGTCTGCTTTACGGTTGCTACCAGGCCGTAAGCTACGGTCTGGAGAGCGTAGATTACGGGGGTACTTCTCCAAAACTCTGTTTTCTCGTTCTTCTTGATTCTCGAACATCCGATTAAGCTCCCGATCGCCTCTCTTCGTATAATCTTGATTCTTCCATCCTTAACACTCCAAATGAGTTCTGATTAAGCTCCGTTAAGCTCCGCACACCTGTAACCATAAACACACTCAAAGTAATCGTGTTCACAATATATAACTAATTAAAACACACGAATTTAAATACTTAACACACATATTTTCACCCACACATCACCTATGAGAGATCTAGAATAGTTTCTTAACTTGGACTTTGTAAACCTTAAAAGATGTTTTTTATTCATGCATGAAAATATGATTTAGAAGATTTAAAAATCTCAACACCAACACAATTAACTATCCACTTAGTAAGTCAAATTTTATCACATATTCACATAGCTACATTGAATTATTCCAAATAAATATAGGTTTTATTAACCTAGGTTGACAAATATATGATTCACATCCTTATTTTTGAACAAAAAGTCAAAATTGAACACCAACTCAACTTTTTGAATAAGATTTCCATGTTCAACTCTCACAATATGTAAAGCAAAATGTCCTTTGTAGACTTTAAAAACTTCCTAGACTCTTAGGGTACTTCTAAATGACTAAATTTCCTCTAATAGAGTAATTAAGCATTGTAGACAACATAAGGGCTACTCAGGTAACTAAATCTTGTGTATGTTTTTGTTGCTTGGGAAGTTGAGGGTAACATACGATGATGTCAATACGACATAGGGTTTATTTCAGGTTATGTTCATACATAAATAAAAGATCAAAATAGTGACATGTAATCTCTTACATATTATGCAGCATCAGAATAATGTTAAATATTCTTGCAAACACCACAAATGTTGTTTTGATTTCTGTAACTGCCATTTTATTAAAGATGTTATATGAGCAAATAATGAGAGTGATATTATTAAATAGTATAAACCTCACACTGTTGTTTTGAAGAACTTGACATTAAGTTGTATTAATTGCTTAAACGTAAGTATTTTACATATATTTGTAATTTTGGTTGTAAGCTTATAACTTTATAACACAAATATGCATAAATTAAAAAATAAAATAATTTTTACGTTAACCATTCCTTGTTTGTATCAACCAACAACCAACAACCAACGCGAACACATTCTGTTTAACACCCCCTATGTTGTGAAAGTGGTTTTACAAACGAATTCAACTATAAAAGATAAAGTTAAAATTTTTTTTATCATGTTCGTAGAAGTTAAAGATACTTACCAAGTAGTATATATCATTATATCCTTTAGCACAGGATGTTCCAGCATGTCCAGGTTGACACATTAGTTGAATGCATTAAAAGTTAAAACACATCTAAAAGGCAACATTTTAATTTTAGTTATGATCAGAACATATAAAAGATGGTCTATGTATAAAATTTAAATGACAAAAAGGACCTCACCATGTTACATTTCACAAGTAAACATGCACAATAGATTGATGTCACGTACCAACCAGCACAATTATCTATATCTATATTATATATAAAGGAAGAGTGAGAAATGAAGTAATTTCATAATTCCATTACAAGGACAAAAATGACAATTAATAATTGGGTAGGAATAAATTGGTTGTGGCTCAATGGTAGAGCATTCACTTTACTAGTGAGAGGTAGGATGTTCAAACCTCACTACCACCAATTTATATGGGAGATATGAGGGATGACCCTGGCTTGCCAGAGTTCGAGTCCTAATCTCACCCGGTTTTACCAGCTTCTCGCTGTCATGCCGTTTGGCGGGCGGGGGGTCGGGTTTTATCCGGTGAATCCCTCAATAGGTGGACCGCTAGGGGCTCCGTCTGTCCGGACTAGTGGCCGGCTCGGGCTACCTTTAGCCATTGGGGGCCACGTACGGAGTACCCGGCGTTACTTAGTTGGCCGTTCAAAAAAAAATAAATAATAATTGGGTAGGAAAAGTAATTTGGAAATCCCTCGACTCGTTTTTAAAGCATTCGGTACAACTTGATGAAGCCTCATGTTTTGTAAAATTACTCTTCTATCCTTTAGGGTTTATAAGGTTTATGTTTCCATCAATTGCCATTAAAATGTTATTAAGAGTTTTACCTGATATTATTGAATATTGATCATAAACTAATTGCTCCTGTTCATTTTCACTTCCCAGACAGTTTCAATTGAATGCTAATAAATGCATTTTAATTCAATGTCTACTCCTTTACCCATCCATATGTTTCAGTTGAACCCTATTTAAGAATTGTTTTGGCTTTCTTGAATATCAACAACGTTTACGAAACATTGAGTTATCGAAATTATCGACATCATCGTAATCATAAGCATCATATTAAAGGTTATTTTGAATACTCTGCAATAAGTTGCAGCATGACATATACAACTTCGGTTACTGAATTTGATGGTGTCACCTTAGTGTTTTCTATTGTGTGTTGAAATTAAACATTTAAACTTTTATTTTATTACGCACTACAAATTGAGGAAAGTGTAACTTATTTTAGAACATAGTATTTGTTAAGGGATATATGTATGTCGTCTATGTATGTATGTATACATTATGTTTGCATAATTTGTAAAATTTTGGTAACATACCTTCAAGTTTTATGAAAGCATGGTAAATGACTTTAAATGGATTAATTTGCATGCTAGAGAGAAGAAACAAGAACATTAAATTTTATTTTCTCCTTAATTACCTGTTCTATTTATGAAATCATGTACTTTGATTTATTGAAATTAAATAATAGATATTGTCATTTTAAATATTGCATAATAATACCTTGAGAGCTGTGAGCAATCAGCTCACGCCCCCACATTTCCGCCTTAGGTTGGGGGTGTGACAGATTGGTATCAGAGCCGAATGTTTAAGATAGGTCGTTAGTGGTGTCCTAGTAACATGCTTAAGAGCCCCCCACACGTGCTTATCTGTTTGTCTTATGTGTTCAAAATTATTTTTTTACAACTTTCTTAGATAATTATTTAATGATTATTTATTATTATATTGTCGTGCACACAGACACACACACTGTGACATTCGTCAAAATTCGGATCTCGATTTGTATTCATGTTGTAAACTTTTATTATGCAAACCCGACTCAACATTTTTGTTTCCTTATTTAATTATTATAAAATATTATTATTGTTGGGAGCAGATTTTTATCCTCGGAATTAAGCTTGATTCAAGGATTATGAACTATCCTGCTGATACGAACATTCTGAGGAAGGTACTTTGACTAATTCAATTGTCCTTTATTATTTCTTATTTGTTTGCAGATAAGATCACGTGTTTATTATGCTAATATGAATGTGGGCTCGCAACGGAATAATATTTGAACTTCATCAAGACGGATTGTAAAAGAATTAGTCTAGGGTTTCTGGATTATTCGGAATTTTTGTTTCTTTTTCTTATATAAATGAGCTGATAATATCATTAGAACACACACCTTCACTCACCTAGCTACTAGCATACACTGTAGCACATAGTTTACTATCACTTATCAACTCCACCACTTGTAACCACCTTTTTTATCATTAATAAAATTGACGGTGATAGTTTTCACCGTCCGGGGGTTTTTTTGTGCCGGATATTATCACAATCAAGGGCTTTTTCCCTCGTATTGAAATCGTTGTGTTCACTTTGTTTACGTTAAAGCACTCTACCTCACGTACTAATTTGATCAAAAGTTACTTTGCTAATTTTTGACCGAAACAATTATATACCTCGATCACCAATAAATCGATGTTATCATATTATAGCGTCGTTAAGAAAAATAAACTTAAGGGGTTCAAACTAACTTTCGTAAAGTTATTATAAGTTCATTTTAAATGTTGTTTGAAACTTAAGGGGATGTTTTAAAAATATACACTACATATATAAACATCTCAAACAAACTTAACCCTAACATTATAACACCTAACCACCGCCCCCTTTCTTCCTCTGGGCCTCCGATTCCGTTTTCCGACGACCAGCGGCACCTACCAACCTCACCTCCAACGTCACCTCCACCTCCCACCGCACCACCACCTCCGGCCACTTACCCTCTTCCCCCTAACCCGGTAACACAACCGAACCCCCCCCCCCCCCCGTTCTCTCCCCTCTTTCGGTTTTCCGGCGGACAAATTCCGGCGACTGTCTTCCTCTCTCTCACCGTATCTCTCTCTCTGCCTCTCTCTCACTCACCGTCTCTCTCCCTGCCTATCCCTCTCTCACTCTCTCTCTCTCTCTCTACCCGCCTCGTTTTTCCGGCAAGCCTCCGATGGCCGGAAATCGGTCCGGCGACCCCACTCGGCTCCAACAATTGCTCTCGGCCAAACTTCATATGGTAAGGAGATTTAGAGTTTTGTTTTGCTTGGTGTCTAGCTCATAACCGGTAATCAAGTCGCGAGTTCGTTTCCCCCTAAACCGACTTTGGAGAGTGTTGGGAATTATATTATTTATTTTATTAATCTCATAACTTATAATAAGGCTTATTATCATTATTATTATTAACAAGATAATATTAATTATTATTTTTATTATTATTATTATTATTATTATTATTATTATTAACAAGATAATATATAATATTATTATTATTATCATTATTATTGTTATTATTATTGTTTAACAAATTTTATTATTATTATTATTATTATTATTATTATATTCATAATTTATAGATTAGTATTACTATGATTATTATTATCATTATTAGCAGGATTATTAAGTAATACTATATATTCTATTATACAAATATTATCTATTTGTTTTATCGAACCGAAATCCATGTCGGGCCTAGTTACCATTAACGTCATCGTCATTCGAGTTATATCTTTTTATCACTAATACTACTATTATTAAAATGTTATAAGTATTGGTTATTATTAATATGACACATATAATTATAATAATAATAATTATTATTAAAACTTATAAATCTGTTAATAACGTTTTCAACAATAAAATAATAATTATTATATTTATTATTACTACTACTATTATTAGTTTTAACATCAAATTCTCGATGAGTAGTATATTATATATTATATTCACCATTATCTTATATATATATATATACGTATATATATATATATATACACGTATATATATATATATACACGTATATATATATATATACACGTATATATATATATATACACGTATATATATATATATACACGTATATATATATATATATATATATATATATATATATATATATATATATATATATATATATATATATATATATATAACATGCTCTAAAGTTATTATTATCATTACTATCCCTATTATTAATAATATTATTATAAGCTTTATTATCTATTAATTTTTATAAAACCTAGCTCTTAAATTAAACCCGTCTTGTTTATATTTAATATTGGTTTAGTTATTTAAAAGCCCAATAAAATAATATTATTTTATTTTAAATTATCAATTTGATACGAGTCCCTAATCATTAACCGGTAATCCGATTTACAACCGAACCTCATCGTTCATTGTTTCCAATATAGTTTCATTATGGTTTAAAGTTCATTAATATATATTACATTATTTATTTTAGCTAAGGTGTTTATCGTTTCAAGTCGGATCTGTTCGTTTACCGTTCGAGCTTCATTTATTTATCTATTTATTTCTCGGTTCATCAATCGAGGTGAGTACTTTCATACCCCTTTTTCCATCTTCCGTTTTGGGATGACATTTCATACCTATCAAACTAAATGTTTTAATTACTTGAATCTTAAACCCACAAATGTGATTGCATACTTTACTTAAATAATTGCTCGATTTGGTGTTATATGCTTACATGCTTATGTGTTTATCGCTTTTGGATGGTGGAATTATAAATCCTAGACCATTTGGCAACCTTTCATGGCAATGTGTCGTTAACGTAATGCAATTACCGATAACTATTAAATCCTAGACTACTTGACAACCCCTTGTAGCTAGGTGGTGCTAATGTGTTTAGCAATTGTCAATAAAATCCTAGACTACTTGGCAACCCCTTGTAGCTAGGTATCGCTAACGTAAAACTATTAGCGATATCTATTTTATCCATGTTTATAACCTTTATTTATTGTTTTTTATACAAGTTTTGTGGCTTTTTTACTACTATATATTTATATGCTCAAACTTATGAATTGCTCACCAACCTTTGTGTTGACAAACTTTATTTTATTAAATGTTACAGGTTTGACTTTTGTTGACTCGAGGATTTGACGAAAACGTTACCAAGACCATTAGGATATTAGTAAAACGAACAATATAAATGTTACGTGTATTCAACTTGTTTGTGTGAACGAGGTGTGTTATTTATTGATTCTTTGAAAAAATTGAGTTGAATAAATATTGTCACTTTAAATAGTGTCTTGTGTATTTGTCCAATCACGTTGCACCCCGGCATGTTCCGCCTCCTTTGGTCGGGGTGTGACAGATTGGTATCAGAGCCACAAGACTATAAGATAGGTGGTTAGATGTAACGACCTAGTATAGTCTTTACTTTAGGGTCCTTATACGTGTTGCCTATACGTGTTTACCCTACTTGATTGTTCAATACACTTGTTTATTTATATACTTGTTTGTTTTATCAAATCATAAATATACTCATACACACACTTTCATAGTACTCCAAGTTATTCTTACCTTAAAACGCAAAAACATTAGTTTTTATTGTGTGTTATGGATCACGAGCTTAACTTGGATCACGTTGTTTCAAATCTCCTTAAAGATTGTCTCACATGAGATGACCACTTTAAGTAGTCGAATGCGAGCGTTCCGCTTGCCATCCAAATTTTCGGTGTTGAAACAATAGAACCACGGTGGTACGTGGACTAGTGTTTCGACATGACGTTGTATTCCAATTTATTATATTTGTTGCAATCGTTATTTGAGTCGAAAACATGAAAAAGACGCGGTGGTACGTGCACATGTTTAGACCCCAACATGGTAGTTTTTTAAAAAGGTTTTTAGTGTCGGAATATCAAGTCATGGTGGGTCA
>NW_027497142.1:0-15231 GCF_021521415.1 Bidens hawaiensis | reverse complement strand
CTAACACACTAGAGTACATATACACTAAGTTTTTTGGTATATACGATACAAGTGAGAGAAATCCATGGACCGGACATATGGTTGTGTGTTACATATTACGTGAAGTACTTTGTGTGTTCAACTTGTACACAAGTAAAAAGGGTTGGAGGAGGGAACCCTTACCCCGGTACCCATTTGGATACCCATCACCCCACCCCGCAAGAGGTATGACGCCGGTAAAACACCTCCATTCAGTCCGCGACAGATCTTAGCCGACCCTCAGGATCGAACCCGCGCCACTACGGCTTCCCTGTCTTAGTAGAACTTCATTAGTGACGGGTACCTCAAGGCCGTCTGGAGTGGAATTCGAACTTGAGACCCCTCATAGGAAAGCCCAAGCCTTATCCAACCCAGCTAGGGGTGAGCAAAAATCGGTTCGGAACCGCCAGAACCGCGAAACCAAAACCGAACCGGTGCCTCAGAACCGCTAACATGTGTTACATTACGGTTCTCGGTTCTCATAATTTTCATTACATGGTTCGCGTTTCGGTTCCGGGTAAAACCGACGGTTCTAGACTTGGAACTGAAGAACCGGAATATTAAAACCGTTTTAACTAAATTTACCAATACCCATTTTTTATATAGTAACTTATTAAACCGCATTCATTCAATCATTATTTAATTTAAATCTTCTTTCTTTGCGTTCAAGACCTAGCAATCATAATCAATTTTTATTTAAACTATCAAGAAAATTTAATATACAATGATATGATATTCCTTTAATCTATTGTTGCTAATGATTTATTTAACTTCAACAAATAGGTTTTAATCAGAAATATAACGGATGTTCATGTTGTAATCTAAATTAATTTGATAAATATACAACGGAAACGGTTCTGGCCAGAACCGATTAGCGAGAACTGACTTACCGGTTCTGGAACCGAACCGATTTACTATAATAGGTTCTTGTTTCGGTTCTAATTTTTAGTCATATTCGATTCTGGTTCGGTTTTCGTGGTTCTGAACCGTTGCACAGCCCTATACACAAGTAACACAATTGTATAGTTGGAGGTTGCATACCCATGCACTTATGATATATAATTTTCTAAATTGAAGAGGTTTTGTACATCATAACCCAATTTCTTCGATCTCTTGGACTTATAATCCTACGAATTAATGAATATTGAACATTTTGTGCAAGGAATGTTACACCTCTATGTGATTTAAAATCACATAAACATGTGATTTGTTCCCTTTCCTCATTATATACTTCTTTTAATTATATGAAATCGATACCTTCAAAACAGATTCAAATTATCTAACTGAAGACTTTTTTTTTTAGCAAAGTGCCACAATTATAGGGTTATTTATTGAAAAAAAATGCATGCTTATATCACTAGGTCTTTTGTTAAGCATAATATAGAGCAATGGGTTTTTCTTACACATAAATTATTTTGGATTTTGAAAATTTTAGGTAATCTTAGAGTTGATAGTTCATTACTTGTTACAGATAATTTTGTTTTATGCTCCTAGACTAAGGTTTAACAAGAATGACTAGTTGAGTATCAAACCTGTTTTTCATCAACGCAAGGCTTAATATTTTCATATTTATCTATTTATCGATATTAACTTTCTCATATGTAGAAAGTTCTTCAGCATGTATATTTTATTACCATCACCTAATGTCAATCATCGTCTAATTAGCAATTTCAAACTTTTATCAAATCAATTCACATCCATTAGAAAGTATAATGCACATCTACATGACTTCGTATCAACATCTAAGTCTTTGTCTTTTTCACCTTATCAACCACAAGCAACAATCTACATCAATAACAACACCCTTAGTTTTTTTTTAGTTCAAAAGATTATAACCTCAAACTATGGGTGACAATTGTTGGCATGACCCGAACCCAACACGAACAAAAGAACAAGTTTTGGATTCACTAACACAACCCATTTAAAAAACCGGGTCGGGTTCATGCCAACTAATATACCCGAGTGAAAATGGGTCGGTACGGGTTGACTTGTTAACCTAGTTTAACTACCTAAAAAAGACCTTTATAACTATATTTTTATTTCCTTGTTTTTACGTTTTTCATTTTTTTTATTTTGATGAAACATTTGTAATTTCAATTCATTTTCAAGATTTTTATTAAAAAAATAATTCAAACTACTTATTTATTCTACCGACTCTAAATTAAATCTAGTTTGTCATTAATCATTTTCCTTCATAAATGGGTTAAACATGTCATGTTCGGGTCAACCCAAATTTATGTGTGTGCGGGTTAGGTTTGAAATCTTTGACACGAAATAGTAACATGGGTCGGAGTCGGGTTACACATTTCAACACGTTAACCCACCAACCCGACATACCCTTACTTAAAGTAGTACCGGTCTATCTTCTATCTAAAGTAGAGAAAGTTGAGTGTACGACTGTATTAACAAAAACACGTTACTCTATAAACAAAAAGCACAATCGTTGTCTCGATCAGATTTGTTGGTGTCATGTTGAAAGGAATATTCTCCTTTACGCCATCTATTACTTGGTACGTGTCTTTCATTTCTTCCAGCAATATCTATCTATAATTGGTCATTAATTAAAGGGCAATTTACCCTTACCCTATTTCTTTCGTTAACTTGTGATACAACAGCTCTTTTAAATATATGTTAATGAAAAACACTTATACCGAAATAAAAATATAACATGTTAATATGTTATATGCAGTGCGTCCCCGGTAATAATAAATAAATAAAAATCCGGGCATGCGGCATGTGAAAAAATCCATATGCCATAACGGTAACAAAATTAGAGTTTAAATTAACATACCTTACTATTTTCTTCTTTTTATGTTTTTGTCTACCATATAGATATAGATATTTAGGAGATATATATACTTTCTAAAAATTAACATAGATGATCAATAAAGTTGGTGAAATAAAATTAACATAGAAATTTATAAAGTTATAATATACAAATTGAAACATTAAAACATAAACATATGCAATAGTTCTCAAAATAGAACAATCTTAAACGTGAAATTTACAAAATTAAAACATTAGTGATCAGTTCATCATACTATGATTAAAACATCACAAACTTGCTTCTCAAAATTGATTAACTGAAACATGAAAATTTCAAAACCATGATCACCGCTCCACGTACATTAAACTGATTTGGAGTTCTTATTGGTTCGCTTATTGAATCGTTAATTGATGAATATGATATGATCGCTTGAGAATTCGCTAAACAACCTATTCCTAAATTGTGGGTGAGAACGAATGCGAGAGCCCTGGGCCGTGTCCCTTTTTGCCTTTCCATGGGTCGGCCGGTTACATGAAGCATTGACATTTTGGATGGTATTATTTAGGGGTGAGCAATTTAACCATCATAACCTTTAACCGAACCTTAACCGTCATAACCGAACCGATTTTAACCGATAACCGTCATAACCGGTGGGTCGGTTTTAATGAAGTTTTGAAAACTGCCAAATGCGGGTCGGTTTTGGTTATCGATACTTCCAAACCCGCCATAACCAAACCGACCCATTTATTTAACTAACAATATGTTTGGGATTTATTATCAACAAACATATTGTCAGATTATACCATTTTGATGTGTTCGGTTCAACTTTTGTTATCAAATTAACTTAAATTTCATTGTTAGATTATAGAATGCAATTTTTTCAACATTTGATATTAATATTATGGATTATATATTTTGTTGAATTATGTCAAGTCATTTTTCATAATATTTGGTATCAAACTTTTAGGCTCAATTAAATTGTTTTGGTTACGGTTAACCGACCTATAACCGACTCGCTTTAACCTTCAAAACCGATTAACTGAAACCGCCATAACGGATTGGTTATGGTTATGGTTATCCATTAACCGACATATCGGTTATGGTTATGGATTTGACTCAAAACCGCTCCAAACCGACACATACACACCCTTAGTATTATTTATCAAATAATCGTGACCCAAACCCAAATAAAAGTGCTATGTAACTCGAGCTTGTTTTAATATTGATATGGAGTTAGATAAAAAAATTGAGAGACTCAGTATTTTTAATCAATTAGAAGGTGCTAATATATGTTGATAAAGACAAAGTAACATTCTATATATTTTTGTGGATATTGTTTGTCCAACTTTTGGTCCCAAATTTTTTCATCCAACTCTCTAATTTTGAGTAAGGGGTGTTTGGAATTCTTTATTTTTACCTTTTTATGACTTAGAACTTATGAAAAGTTAAAAAAAGTATTTGTGGTTACTTATTATGTAAGAAGATAAATTGATAAGTTACAAACAAGGGTGAAGCTATGTGGGGACCAGGGGTGGCCCCGGCCACTGCCGTTTTCTCCGTTAACAGGTTAAATTTCGTGATTTTTCTCAAAAATTTTTATAGGTATTAAGTGCGGTCACCCCCGATGTATTTTTCCAAAATGCTACCGGTCACTACTGATTTTTTTTCCAAATATAATACCCCATCGTTTGTTTTTTTTTCTAAAACTTCGCAATATTTATAAAGAAAAGTTACAAAATAGTAGTCGAATAGTAAAAGATTTGTTTTTTTTTAAATATTATAGGTCTTTGCAATTCTTCTTCTAGGTATTCACCCTTAGGGATCAGATCGGTACCATACCGGTGCCGGTACCGATACCAAATATTCGGTTTGATACTGTAACACCCCGACCAAAGGCGGATTATACATCGGGGCGCCACATATTGTTTCATTACTCGTGACACTATTGGGTGTCAATATTTAATAAATATATTCATTCGCGCACGCGCAACGTAAACACAAGATAACCTAAATCAACATAAATCATTATATTATAAGACAAAATATTCGAACAATAATAACTTGTCTTGATACATTTTAATCTAGGTCCAAAAGTAAAAACGTCCTACGTGTCCACAAGCTCCAAATGTAGCTACAGCAAACCTGAACATGTGTTAAAATAAAACGTCAAACACTTGCGTGTTGGTGAGAAATCAAGTTTAATACAATACATAGATAACAATAAATCTGCGCGCAACACGTGTATGTCTGGTGTTTAACAAGGGTGTAATCAGATTGTGATCAAGCCTAAATAGATCATAGCTCATAGTTCATAGTTCAATCCGTGCTCCCAAATGAGCACAAAAACAAGAAAACATCTGTGCAAGTGTAAACAAAGAAAACCGTAAACGATAGGTCTCCCGTGTTCATCCAATGGATCCATGAAAACTTCGGAATAGGCCGAACAAAGCGGTTAATGATACACACATACAAATAAACAGCCAAGTAAACGTCCTCAACACATGGGATACTGCGCGACTAAAGTTCATAAACAAGTTTAAGACTCTAAGTTTGTATGAACACATGAACATCCCAAAACATTAAAAATAAAAAGGGATTAGGTACGAGATTACTCACTTGATAAATGATGCGGTGTAAGATAAAGCAAGAACCAACTTTAAACAAGCACAAGTTAACCTATAATTAAAGATTATTGTTTTAATGATTGGTTTTAAGTCTAGATTATAAGTTAGCATAATTAATAAGTAACTTAAACAAATTATTATATATTATATATATTACCGGAAAAGCAGGGCAGAACAGGATAGAAGGCGAAGGCAAGGAGAAAGGAGACGGCAGAGGAGCAAGGAGAAGGTTAAATTAAGTGTTTGTGTGTGATGTGTTAAGAAAATAGCATTATTATTTATAGGGAAACCCTAGGGAACACAATCCCTATAAAAGGGGAAAAGATCTTCAACAGGATCAAGCAAAAGATAACAAAAGCAAAAAGGTTCCAAAAGTAAAAGATATCAAAAGATACGGCAGCTGCAGGGGACAAAGGAAAAGCTGACAGGTAACAGTAACCAGGAATGGGAGGGTCAGATAAAGGTACTGGTCAAGCATGGAAAAAGCAGATCTCAAAAGATAATGTCAGTCACTTTTTCTGTCAACCAATGGGGTTGGTGCGCATGCTGCGCCAAAAGTGGCTTTTCAGACATAAGATAGGTCAGGTCAAAAGCTCAGAAGATAAGACATCACAAAAGTAAACGGCTGGATTAAACAGAAGAAAAGACTCAAAGGGGTTTAGCGCGAGAAGGCATCGAGCGCACGTGCGAGGGCGAAGGCAGACAGAGAACAGTCCACAGCGCGCCGCGGGAAGAACTAAAATCCTTAGCGCGTCGCGGGAAGAACTACCATTCTTAGCGCGCTGCGAGAAGAACTACAATTCTTAGCGCGTAGCGGGAAGAACTACCATTCTTAGCGCGCTGCGAGAAGAACTACAATTCTTAGCGCGTCGCGGGAAGAACTACCGTTCTTAGCGCGCTGCGAGAAGAACTACAATTCTTAGCGCGCTGCGAGAACAGTTCGCCTCGCGTAACGCAGGAACAACTGGTCTTCGCGCAGGCTTCCTTGTAAGGAGTCTGGCGCGTGGAGCTGCGCAGACAACCTTAGGCGGGAAGAAACAAAGGACAGACAAAGAGAGGGGGGGGGGGGTTCAAGACTTAAGGGCGGAACAACGACAAGAGAGAGAAAGAGGCGGGACGGCGACAAGAGAGAAGAAGAGGCGGCGGAAAGGAAGAGAGAGGAAGAGGCGGGAAGGAAAATATTATTAGTAATATATATATTTTAAATGTCAAGTTTTAAAAGAAAATAATTAAATTTTAAATCATAAAAAGAATCGGAGAAACGGGTACCTGGGTCGGGTCGGATCGGGTCAGATGTCACAGTCTCCCCTACTTTAAGAAATTTCGTCCCGAAATTTATCTCGAAGTAGGCTGCGCAGAGAACAGGTGCGGGTACTTGATCTTCATTTGATCTTCCCTTTCCCATGTAAACTCGGCTCCGCGCTTGGACTCCCAGCGAACTTTCACGATAGGGATACGACTGCGCTTGGTTTGCTTAACCTCGCGATCCATAATCTCAACAGGCTTCTCAACGAAATGCATGGATTCATCAACTTGAACTTCATTAAGTGGAATGTGAAGGTTCTCGTCAGCTAAACATTTCTTGAGATTGGATACATGGAACGTTGGATGCACATTGCTGAGCGCGGGCGGCAGGTCAAGTCTGTAGGCAACTTTTCCCACACGCGCGAGAATCTTAAATGGTCCAACATATCGAGGAGCAAGCTTACCTTTCTTCCCAAAGCGGACAACACCTTTCCAAGGCGACACTTTGAGGAGAACAAGATCACCAACTTGAAATTCGAGAGGCTTTCGCCTGCGATCTGCGTAACTCTTCTGTCGGCTTCTGGCAGTCAGCAGATGATCACGGATCTTGGCGATTTTATCGGTTGTCTCTTGAACAAGTTCGGGTCCTGTGATTTGAGCTTCACCCACTTCGCTCCAACAAATCGGGGGCGGCACTTACGACCGTAAAGTGCTTCAAATGGGGCCATACCAATACTGGAATGATAGCTGTTATTATAAGAGAACTCGATCAAAGGTAGGTGCGAATCCCAATTACCTCCAAAATCAAGAACACAAGATCGGAGCATATCTTCAAGAGTTTGAATAGTTCGCTCAGACTGTCCGTCAGTCTGAGGATGATATGCCGTACTCATGTCCAAGCGAGTTCCTAGCGCAGATTGGAGAGATTTCCAAAAGCGGGATATAAAACGGCCATCGCGATCGGATATGATGCTCAAAGGAGTACCATGGCGGCAGACAATTTCCTTGACATAAAGCTGCGCAAGTTGCTCAACACGGTAGTTTTCACGAATGGGCAGAAAGTGAGCAGACTTAGTCAAACGATCCACTATTACCCAAATGCTATCATGTTTGCTTGCTGTCAAAGGTAACTTGGTAATAAAGTCCATCGCTATACATTCCCATTTCCACGTAGGAATTTCTGGTTGTTCGAGCAAACCAGATGGGCGTTGATGTTCAGCTTTTACCTTAGAACAAGTCAGGCATTTAGCTACGAACACAGCAATATCCTTTTTCATACCGGGCCACCAATAAGTAATGCGCAAATCCTTGTACATCTTATCAGCGCCGGGATGAATAGAATACCGAGATTTATGCGCTTCACTCAGGATATCAGCGCGAAGATTCTCATCAAAGGGAATCCAGATGCGATTGAGATAGCAGAGAATTCCACTCAGATTAGGGACAAAGTGCGCTTCCGCGCCACACGCTAACTCGGCGCGAATGTTACCATTACTGATGGATGCGCGCTGCGCGTCACGAATGCGCGATTCAAGGTTGCTTTGGATCGGCGCGAAGTGAAGCTGCGTGCGTGGCAAGATACAGTTAAGCTGGCTGGGTTTACGGCTGAGCGCATCAGCTACCACATTAGCCTTACCAGGATGATACCGGATCTCACAATCGTAATCGCTGATGAGTTCGTTCCATCGGCGTTGTCTCATGTTGAGTTCCTTTTGATCAAAGATATGCTGAAGGCTTTTATGGTCAGTGTAGAGGATACACTTAGTACCATAAAGGTAGTGTCTCCAGATCTTCAAGGCAAATACCACTGCGCCTAGTTCGAGGCCGTGAGTTGTATAATTCTTTTCATGAACCTTGAGTTGCCTTGATGCGTAAGCGATAACCTTGCCTCGTTGCATAAGAACACAACCGAGACCTTGGTTGGATGCATCGCAATACACGACAAAATCATCATTACCCTCAGGTAGCGCAAGAACAGGAGCTTCACACAACAAACGCTTGAGCGTTAGAAATGCTTCTTCTTGCTTCGAGCCCCAAATATACGGTTTACCTTTGTGCGTTAGAGCTGTTAAAGGCAAAGCGATCTTTGAAAAGTTCGAAATGAAGCGCCGGTAATAACCAGCTAAGCCCAGAAAGGAACGGATCTCGGTAGGAGTGGTCGGCGTAATCCAGTTCTTGATTGCTTCAATTTTGGATGGGTCGACATGAATCCCCATCTTGTTCACAACATGGCCAAGAAACTGTACTTCATCAGACCAGAATTCACACTTGGAGAGCTTGGCAAAGAGCTGCTCGGTTCGAAGCTTTTGCAATACCAACCGAAGATGTTGCTCATGCTCGGCCTTGGTCTTAGAATAAATCAGAACGTCATCGATAAACACAATCACGAATTTATCCAAGAAAGGCCTACACACCCGATTCATTAGATCCATGAAAACGGCGGGTGCGTTGGTTAAACCGAAGGACATGACCAAGAATTCAAAATGGCCATAGCGAGTTCGAAAAGCAGTCTTCGGAACATCTTCATCGCGGATGCGCAACTGGTGATAGCCAGAGCGGAGATCAATCTTGGAGAAACAAGAGGCACCTTGGAGTTGATCAAAGAGGTCGTCAATACGCGGTAAAGGATACCGGTTCTTAATGGTGAGTTTGTTCAACTCGCGGTAATCGATACACATGCGAAACGAACCATCTTTCTTTTTAACGAACAACACCGGAGCACCCCAGGGCGAAGAGCTAGGGCGAATGAATCCTTTAGCGGTCAACTCTTGAAGTTGACTTGCCAATTCTTGCATCTCAGCGGGCGCAAGACGATAAGGAGATTTAGCTACGGGGGAAGCACCAGGGACAAGATCAATACGAAACTCGACTTCACGAGCGGGAGGGATACCAGGAAGATCATCAGGAAAAACTTCAGGGAAATCACGCACAACAGGGATATCGCGAAGCTTCTTTCCTTCATCGGGTTTAACCACATGGGCTAAAAATGCAATACACTTCTTCCACATGAGTTTTCGGGCTTCGGCGCAAGACATAAGCTTAAGACCACTGGAGGGTTTCTCGCCATAGATGTGAAGATCACCGTTTTCTCGAGGAATGCGAATCAACTTCTTGGCGCAAATAACTTCGGCGCGATTCTTCGAGAGCCAGTCCATACCAATGATAACATCAAAACTTCCAAGAGGCATGGGAATGAGGTCGATCAGAAAATCGTTTTCGTTAAGGTTAAGCGTGCAATTTTTAATCACTGAGTTAATTAAAACAGTTTCACCATTAGCCAATTCAACTGAAAAATTTTCTTTTAAATCGCTGCGCGGTCGCGCAAGCTTCTGCTCAAACGCGCGAGAAATAAAACTTCGATCGGCGCCAGTATCAAAAAGTACAGAAGCATAAAATCCGTTAAGCAAAAATGTACCATTAACTACGTCATTATTCGCTTGCGCTTGGTGCGCGGTTATGTTAAAAGCTCGGCCACGCGCCACTTGGTTCGAAATTTGGTTCACCGGATTCGCTTGCGTAATCTGAACTTGTAGTCTCGGGCACGCGTTCCGGAAATGACTGGGATCACCGCAGTTAAAGCACGATCTGAGTCGTGGGTTTTGGTAGGTTGGTTGTGGGTTCTGCGGGTAGACTGGTGGTGTTGGCGCAATTGGATTGGCGGAAGGGACTCTACAGTACTCAGCAGAGTGACCAACGCGGCCACATCTGTTACATTGTCGACATGGGACTTGAGGTGGGTGGTGAAGTCTACAGGTTGGGCAAAAGGGTTGGGTTCCGGTGTAAGGTTTCTTAGTTGGCGGGGCAGGGAGTGCCGGATTGGTTAAGGCATAGTTGTGGACTATAGGAGGTGTTGGGTAAGTTGACAGTGGGTTAGGCGCGTATACTGGAGGTTGGTAGGCGGGTTGCTGGACAATGGGCGGGTTGGTAAGCGCATAGGCTTTGCGCCTGCGCTTGAGGTTGTTACGGTTTGAGGGTTCTGGTTTGGTTTCTGTTGGTTCAGGGGCAGTCTTGGGTTTGGTCTTCTCAGCTCCCCGCAGGAACAGGGTTCCTGCTCTGACATGGTTGTCGCTGAGCACAGCGGCCAACTCGATGGCGTCAGAGAGGGTTGCTGGGTTTCTGGCCCATACAGAATCTTGAATTTCCATGGGGAGACCCCCAAGGAACTTCTCTATGGCTCGGCGGGAAGGGGTAACAAGGTGAGGGACAAGCAGGCTTAGTTCATGGAAGCGCGTCGCGTACTCGCGCGCTTCACCGCCGTATTGCTTAAGATTCCAAAATTCCTTCTCCAGGCGCTTAACTTCGTTGGGAGGGCAGAATTCTCGCGTCAGAATTTCCTTGAATTCCTCCCATGTCATGCTAGAAGCAGCTTCTGCGCCACGCGCATGAGCTACTCCATTCCACCATGTAAGCGCTCTAGATTCCAGGACACTGGAAGCATATAGGGTTCGTCTGTCTGAGGGGCATTGGGTGTGGAGGAAAGTGTTTTCTATCTTTTCGAGCCACTGGAGCATCACGGTGGCTCCTTCAAGACCTGTGAATTTCGGAGGGTTACCCGCATTAAAGGACTTAATGTTATAACTGGAGGTATTGTTTTGGCTCAAAGCTTGGGCTATTGCGGCGGCCATTTCCTAGGAACGTTGCAGCGAACGTCTGCGCGAGGCTTCTCTCCTCTGATGACGGCGGGATAGCGGAGGCATTCTATAAAAGTTTTAATTTTAGTTAATATCTTGGTTTTAGCGCAAAGTATAACCTCGAAAAGCTTGGTTTCGCGGAGTCAGTTACTGTTAAAAGTTAAAGTAAAATAAATGACCCTAAATGCAGACTTAATAAAGGTAACAAATTCGAATCAAGAATCGACAATTCATGTATCACCATGACTTTCCGAATTCCCAATTTAAAATATACGAGTAAACGAGTATTGAAGATTGACGATTCATGTATCACCATGACTTTTCAATCAATATAAAATATACAAGAAAATGAGTATTGGAGGTTGACAATTCATGTATCACCATGACTTTTCAAGTCTCCAACCTCAGAACATAATCGTAAATGAAATTGAAAATCAACTATTCATGTATCACCATGACTTTTCGGATTTTCAAATCCAACAAACGAATATGTAAGTAAAATCAATAAAAATCGAAATTCAACAAAAATCGAAATATCGCGAAATAAAACATAAAATCATATACTGCGTCTGCGCAAGCATATTTATAAATAACGAGTAATTAACAATAAGCGCGCAAACATGAGATTTCTCTCATGCGCGAGAAGGGACTCTTAGGTATTCTAGGCCGTTACGTCTAACCACCTATCCTAAAGTCAACGAGCTCTGATACCAATCTGTAACACCCCGACCAAAGGCGGATTATACATCGGGGCGCCACATATTGTTTCATTACTCGTGACACTATTGGGTGTCAATATTTAATAAATATATTCATTCGCGCACGCGCAACGTAAACACAAGATAACCTAAATCAACATAAATCATTATATTATAAGACAAAATATTCGAACAATAATAACTTGTCTTGATACATTTTAATCTAGGTCCAAAAGTAAAAACGTCCTACGTGTCCACAAGCTCCAAATGTAGCTACAGCAAACCTGAACATGTGTTAAAATAAAACGTCAAACACTTGCGTGTTGGTGAGAAATCAAGTTTAATACAATACATAGATAACAATAAATCTGCGCGCAACACGTGTATGTCTGGTGTTTAACAAGGGTGTAATCAGATTGTGATCAAGCCTAAATAGATCATAGCTCATAGTTCATAGTTCAATCCGTGCTCCCAAATGAGCACAAAAACAAGAAAACATCTGTGCAAGTGTAAACAAAGAAAACCGTAAACGATAGGTCTCCCGTGTTCATCCAATGGATCCATGAAAACTTCGGAATAGGCCGAACAAAGCGGTTAATGATACACACATACAAATAAACAGCCAAGTAAACGTCCTCAACACATGGGATACTGCGCGACTAAAGTTCATAAACAAGTTTAAGACTCTAAGTTTGTATGAACACATGAACATCCCAAAACATTAAAAATAAAAAGGGATTAGGTACGAGATTACTCACTTGATAAATGATGCGGTGTAAGATAAAGCAAGAACCAACTTTAAACAAGCACAAGTTAACCTATAATTAAAGATTATTGTTTTAATGATTGGTTTTAAGTCTAGATTATAAGTTAGCATAATTAATAAGTAACTTAAACAAATTATTATATATTATATATATTACCGGAAAAGCAGGGCAGAACAGGATAGAAGGCGAAGGCAAGGAGAAAGGAGACGGCAGAGGAGCAAGGAGAAGGTTAAATTAAGTGTTTGTGTGTGATGTGTTAAGAAAATAGCATTATTATTTATAGGGAAACCCTAGGGAACACAATCCCTATAAAAGGGGAAAAGATCTTCAACAGGATCAAGCAAAAGATAACAAAAGCAAAAAGGTTCCAAAAGTAAAAGATATCAAAAGATACGGCAGCTGCAGGGGACAAAGGAAAAGCTGACAGGTAACAGTAACCAGGCATGGGAGGGTCAGATAAAGGTACTGGTCAAGCATGGAAAAAGCAGATCTCAAAAGATAATGTCAGTCACTTTTTCTGTCAACCAATGGGGTTGGTGCGCATGCTGCGCCAAAAGTGGCTTTTCAGACATAAGATAGGTCAGGTCAAAAGCTCAGAAGATAAGACATCACAAAAGTAAACGGCTGGATTAAACAGAAGAAAAGACTCAAAGGGGTTTAGCGCGAGAAGGCATCGAGCGCACGCGCGAGGGCGAAGGCAGACAGAGAACAGTCCACAGCGCGCCGCGGGAAGAACTAAAATCCTTAGCGCGTCGCGGGAAGAACTACCATTCTTAGCGCGCTGCGAGAAGAACTACAATTCTTAGCGCGTCGCGGGAAGAACTACCATTCTTAGCGCGCTGCGAGAAGAACTACAATTCTTAGCGCGTCGCGGGAAGAACTACCGTTCTTAGCGCGCTGCGAGAAGAACTACAATTCTTAGCGCGCTGCGAGAACAGTTCGCCTCGCGTAACGCAGGAACAACTGGTCTTCGCGCAGGCTTCCTTGTAAGGAGTCTGGCGCGTGGAGCTGCGCAGACAACCTTAGGCGGGAAGAAACAAAGGACAGACAAAGAGATGGGGGGGGGGTTCAAGACTTAAGGGCGGAACAACGACAAGAGAGAGAAAGAGGCGGGACGGCGACAAGAGAGAAGAAGAGGCGGCGGAAAGGAAGAGAGAGGAAGAGGCGGGAAGGAAATTATTATTAGTAATATATATATTTTAAATGTCAAGTTTTAAAAGAAAAAAATTAAATTTTAAATCATAAAAAGAATCGGAGAAACGGGTACCTGGGTCGGGTCGGATCGGGTCAGATGTCACAGATACCGGTATTGAAGGTAAAATTTGAGATATACCGGTACCAAAACTCAAAACCTTGGTATCTATTCGGTACCGACGGTACCAAATCTGTATCGATTTCGGTATCGGTACCGGTATCAATATCGAATTTGCTTATCCTTACTGGCCTACTCACCCTTCCTCTCGCATCATCATGAATATTTTAGGTCTTTGTTGGTTAAAAAATTATTTTGTTTTTTTATTGTAAGAACAATTGTTTGAATAAATGAAGAAAAATTATATATATAAATGTTATATTGTTTGATCCGACCCAACCAGACCCGAATCACCGACACGAACCGAATCGTCGACCCGGAAATTTTTGAGTCCGTGACTTCGGTCACCCCGTGGTTAAGCCCAAGCTTCGCCACTGGTTACAAACTTGTAAGTTGTAACTTATAGCTTATTGCTATATGAAAGTCATAAGGAGGCACGAATAAGGAATCTCAAATACCCTATGGGTGTGTTCTTTTTACAGAATCGTGGGATTTCAAAGGAATTAAAATTAAAATCCCATAACATGGCATGTTCGTTTCGTTATAATTGAAATTTTAATTCCATTTCGGTGTGTTCGGTTCAAAATATTGGAATTGGAATTTAATTCCTTCAAATTTCTTTAAATAAATGAATTCCAAATCCTTTCAAAATGTAGATAAATTTTAGAAAATCTATTGGAATCTTTTCTCAGGTGTTTTTTTTAATGAACGAATAAAACATTTTAGCTTTTTTACTTTTTTTTTGTTTTTAGTTTCTATTTGAGTTAAAAAAAATTTATTATAATTTTTGAATAATTTTTAAGGAGTTCTTGATCTTGATAGAAAACCCATAAATAAAATAAAAATAATAAAAAATCATAACGCAAAATATAAATAAAAAATAAAAGATCTAAAAAAACTAAAATGTTTTCATCGTTATTCTCGTTAAAAGAAAGCGATCCTTATTCATTTGTGGTGATAGATTACAATTCATTTGTCAAACGAACACATTAAAAATGTAATTGGATTTCAATTCCCTCGAATTTCAATTCTTATTAGAATGTTCAGATTCCTAATCCAATTCTTTTAAATTATAAATCCTATGTAAATTCCAATTCCATTACATTCCATTATGTGAAATGAACGCGTCAAAACAGTGATTGAGTTCGTTTTACTTGTAAAAACACGTA